>NC_073302.1:158855950-159088450 GCF_027595985.1 Sorex araneus | reverse complement strand
AAAATAAAAGATAAAATAATCACATAAAACCTTGTAAGCCTATGTTCCAAATGGTTTTAGTTTCACATTTTAGACTTTACATATATATGGAAATCTAATCACCTCTAAATTAACGAAATCAGGGATTATCAGTTTTCAACTCTATGCTATATCTTTAATTTATTAAAAAATACATGTCAGAAACAGGCTGACATATTTTTATATGAACCTTACCTAATTGAACTTGCCAGGTAAAATACTCTAACCAGGAATTTTCCAGAAGAAACTTAATATGAGCAATTTTCAATATAGT
The DNA here is from genome assembly GCF_027595985.1 of Sorex araneus. NCBI lineage: Eukaryota > Metazoa > Chordata > Mammalia > Eulipotyphla > Soricidae > Sorex > Sorex araneus. Next base: position 159,088,158 of record NC_073302.1, on the reverse strand, counting down.
TTTCCAGCCTGCATTAGAGGATGTTAGAAATTTTTCATTGATGCAATAAAAGGAACTATAGATATATGATCAAATAGAAATTGTATATAGGGCTGCCTTCTTTGCATGAATAAAGTATAAAAAATTCCATGTAAATCTTCAAGCTGAGATCTTACATCTGGTCCAATATTTTACTTGACAGAAGACTTAGTTTCCTTGTCTAATTATAAGACTATTTTCCTTCCAAGATTTCTATTCCCCTTGGAGTGAACTTTCATGCAAGTTGTTCACCCTGCGTGCTTAAAAGGGCAACAATCTCCAAAAATTAACTGCTTGAATACTAGCTGGTGAATGTTAGATTACCCAATACCTAGTGACTAGGGTAGGAGCTATTCAGTTACTATCAAGGGCTAAATCAAAGATTCCAGTAATCATGATACTCTTTTTTTTCTTTTTGTTTTCATTCTATTTATTTCTATCTATTTTATTTAATCACCCTGTGCAAAGTTACAAAGCTTTCAGGCTTATGTCTCAGTTATACAATTCTCGAACACCCATCCCTTCACCAGAGCACATATTCCACCACCCAAAACCCCAGTATACCTCCCACCCCCCCAACCCCCCAACCACACCTGCGTAGCTGATAAGTTTCACTTCATTTTCTCTTTACCTTGATTACATTCCATATTTCAACACAAAACTTACTATTGTTGTTGGATTTTTCCCCAAAAAAAAAAAGCCCTGCTGAAAAGGAAGCATTTGATAATTAGTTTTCCATTGCTGAGAATGAAGAGATATGAAGTCACGTGGCTGCTATTGCGGTTTGGGATTTCTGTATTTTAGCATTTTAGTAACTAAATCTAGGGAGATTTTTGTTATAAATTGCATCATTTCTCTTCCTGGGGCAGCATGGGGCAATGGCTTAGTTCACAGTTTAGAGACTTTTCTGCGAGCAGCTGCTGGTACCAAATGTGGTCTAGCTGGTCTGGCTGATCGTGCTAGATCAGCCTCAGAGTGGCCATACAAACGTGTAGCCACCCGGGTCACATCTTGGCAGAGAGCGAGTCGGTATTGGCCCCATCTTGAGATCTCTAATAATCATGAGAAAGTTGTAAGTATCACCGGCCAACTTGGTTTATGTGAGTTCTCAAAACTGAGAGAATATACAGTTACTAGAAATAGTCTATCTGAGCTCCTCTCCTAATTAAGCAAAGTTCTATCATTTCTAAGATTAAATGTCATCTGAAATAAGTGGCATAGAAGAAGAAAGCTTCTGAATGGCTTAACCAATTTTAGAAGAGAGAATGTCAACTCAGAGAGGGAACCATAATTTTACAGGAACCAAGCAGTGGTCCAATATAGTGTCTCAGCACAAGGCTAAACCAGTGAGTGATGAAGGGTCTGCTTTTCTCTGACCCAAGTATAGAATCAACCTGAACTTCTCTGTGGTGACTGGGGGGTAATGGGTAAGATTTTCATGCATTAGCTTCCCCCTGTGCTGCCCTTACTTGATATATTTTCTAACATGGGTTTTGAATTATGAAAGGGTGGAACTCCTAGGCAAAATATATAAAGACAAAGATGTTTGCTGACATCAACTGCTTAAATGTTAAAGCCTTCTGAATTTAATATGATTCCTGTAAAAAAAAATCACATTTATTGAGCCTTTTTTACTTGAGCACTGATTATAAGCCAGGCAATAATATACAAAGGCTCCAGGTACACAAAAAATCACTATCTCAAGTCATCACAAGTCTTGAAAAGAAGCATCTTCTCAAGAACAACTTTCAAGGATATACCTCATGTTTGCCTAGAGAAACTAAAGGCCTCAGAGCCACCTCCAAGCAGAAATTACTAGTGTAGTTAAAGGTGAAAATACCAAAAGGAAATGGAGAGATATTATCAAAAGAGTTCTTCTGGGTTTTGAGGTCACACCTAGCAGTGCTCAGGGCTTACTCTTGACTCTGTGCTCGAGGATCACTCCTAGCAGTGCTCGTGGGGGGCATATGTGTGTGAGACATTGAACTGGTAAAACAGCTTCCCATGGAGGCAACCTTGCTTGCACTGCAAAATGGAGCTAGGATCAATACTTACCCTTACCCAAGGAAACTAAATTTACAGTGAGATGAGGGACAGGAAACTGTTGACAAGATGCAGATCTATCAGTGGCAGTGTAACTCCAGTCTTAGAAAGTATCATAATATAATACTTTTGAGCATGGCCACTCGATAATATGCTTGCCCCACATTTTCCCAATGAAGAGTGTTATCTTCCCTTCAGTTTCCATCAACCAGATGAATGCAGAACTGCCCAGAGCTTGTATCATACAGTATCTCTGGTGAAGCAAAAGTTCGGAAAAGCAACATAAATTCTGTACCTGCTGCTTTCAAGTTCAAAAACAGACCCAGGACTGGAGAGATAGTTCATCAGGCAAAGTCAATACTTTGCAGGCAAGAGGCCTGGGTTCAATTCCTGGCACTATAAGGCCCCCCAAACATTATCAGGAGCCATCCCAGAGCGCCTCTGAGTATGACCTAAAAAACAGAAAGAAACCAATTTCAGGTGAGGCCAAATAAGTAAATCAATTTTACCTTATCTAATTTTAACTTCCTGAAGCTTCACTCCTCTGAGACACTGAGAAGGGGAAACAGGTAGATGCTTGACTGCTAAGGAACTTTCCCCTGAAATAAAAAAAAAATAATAATAATAATAAAAACTTGACTCAAGAAGAAAGCTGAATTCTCTGGTGGTGAGCATTAGGTTTCCAGTCAGCACTTAAAACTGCTTGGAAAAAGTCAAAAGACTTGCTAAGACATAAAAAAAAAAAAAACATGAAATAAAAACCTCAGAACAATGTTTTCATGATTTAAGTGTAAATGAATCTTTGACACGTAGGATCAAATTTCTCTAATAAGGCACATGCTGAAACAATGAAGGAGAATGTTTCTGGCAAATCACGTTTTCTGTTTACCAAAAGACTAAAAACCATTTGGAGGATCATCCATGTGGCCCAATTATATGCCATCCTGGTGGAAGGCACTGCCCATGGTGGATAGATTTCAGGTCCTCACCCAGTGACAGTGGAGAAACTGCTATCAACATGAAAAAGAATAAAATTTGATCTTTGCCTTATACCATACACAGTGCATTAAAATAAGTTCAAAATGAATTAAAAATTTTTGTGTAAAACTTAAAGCCATAAAATCCTAGAATATATAATGGAAAGTTATTTGACATCAGTCCTAGAAATAACGTTTTTGGTTTGATATAAAAATAAACAATTTGATATTTTTGATTTAATATGAAAGTAAGCAAGCAACAAAAGAAAAATAAGCAAAAAAAAATAAGTGGGACCACATAAAACTTAAAAGCATATGTACAGTGAGCAGGCAATCATGAAAATGAAAAGGCAACCTATGGAATGAGAGAAATTATTTTCAAACTACATATCAGACTTATTGTTATTCAAATATATAATGTATAAAAATTATTATAACTCAAAGGCAAAAGAAGCTAGTGATCAAATCTTAAAATGGGCAAAGATTTAAAATTTTTTTCCAAAGTTAAAAAATAGGGCCAGAGAGACAGTATAGCAGCCCAATACTTTAAAAGAAAAAAGAAAAGTGTATATATATCACTTGTATCACTTGTGTCACTTGTCATCCTGTTGATCTATGATTAGCTCTTGCGTATGCCAGTAACGTCTCCATTTGTCCTTGTCACAGATGAGTGTAGCCCAATGATATCTGCTTGCTCCAGGAACAGGAAGAGCTTCAAATCGTTCACTCAGGGTTTTGACGAATAAGTCTGACCATCTCATTGGTGGACGGTCATGTGGTCTTTTGACGTCCTGTGAAATCCAGTCAGTAACAGCTGTAATCCAGCAGTCGTCTCTGAATCGCATTACGTGTCTGGCCCATCTGATTTTTGACGCCTTGGCAAACGAGACAGCGACCCTGATTCTTGATCATCATGGAGGTTGGAACTCCAGATTCCTTCTCTCACTTGAGTGAAACGTGATACTCCTAGGATGGCTCTTTTGATTCCTCTTTGGGAAACTCGAATAGCATTTTCATCCTGTTTTCATAGGGTCCAGGTCTCGAGGCGTATGTTAGTGCAGGAAGAACGGTGGAGTCGAAAAGATGTGCCCGGAGTCAGAGGTTCTTCTTCCTCTTAACCACTTCTTTGATGCTCTTGAATGCATTCCACACTGCTCTCTTCCTCCTGCGCAGTTTGGGCGCCAAGTTGTACCTCATGTTGAGTTCTCAACCCAGATACACATAGCTGCAACATCCGGAGATGTTCGTTTCATTGAGAGCAAATGGAATGTCAGGGACTAGTTTGTTTTTCATGAACATTGTTTTGGTGAGGTTCAGTTGCAGTCGACATTTCCACACTCTTGGTGGAAGTTGACCAGCATTTGTGCTGCTTGGCTAATGTTTGGTGTTATAAGAACGATGTCATCAGCAAAGCGAGGGTGGTGTAGTTGCCGACCATCTATCTTCACTCCCATTCCTTCCCATTCTAGTCATCGCATGACATTCTTGAGGGTGGTGCTGAAGAGTTTCGGTGAAATGGCATCACTTGCGGAACCCCTCTCTTTATGTCAATGATCACTTCCTTGTAGAATGGTGAGATCCTGGTGGTGAATCCGTAATACAGTTTGTGGAGGATCTTGATGTACTGAGTTTGAACACCCTGTTTGGCTAGGGCTTTGATTACCACTTCAGTCTCAACAGAATCAAAGGCCTACTTTAAATCAATGAACGTTTGACAGACCGAGAGTTCAAGATGCCTCTCTGTCTAATGTTCATATATATAAACAACAGGTATATGAAAAAATGCTTAACAATACTAATCATCAAGAAAGTGCAAGCCAAAACCACAATGAAATCATACCTTATACCTGTTAAGATAGTTATCATTTTTTAAAGTGAAAAGAGAAAGAGTTGACTAAAATTTAAGCAACTAAGAAACTCAGCTAATTAAGAAAAAAGAATATTCCCAGACGCACTCAAACCAATCTCGGACCAGTGGCTGCTGACAGAAATGCTCTTGGACTGTGTACTAAGCTATGGCCCCATGCTGCCCCAGAAAGGGAAGGGTTTTTGTCCCTTCTTTTCCCCTTTGCGGCAGCATGGCGACCGTCACCTTTCAGAGACAATTGGACAGAAAGGTGGGAGCTTGCAATGATGGGGCACTTGGGAAATCACACAATGGAGAATGGAGGGGGATGGCGGAATCGGCCCTGCTCTCTGCCCAGATGAGACCCCAACCGGCTGCCCATGAACAACTCCTCCACTCCTGAATGGCCATGATCCCAGAGGCACACAAACCAATCTCAGAACACAGCGGCTTCTGGCAGAAATACCTCTGGACTTAATTACTATAATACCAGAATTCCAAAATCTCGTGGCCACTGTCGTAACCGTGTGACATCATATGCTCTTCATTATCAGCAATAGAAAACAAATTATCTAATGATGCCTTTTCAGCAGGTCTGATTATTGGAGGGGAAATTCCAATTAATAATAATGGATTTTTTGGTCGAAAATTGAATATAATCAAAGTAAAGAGAGAGTAAAGTGAAAATCATCTGCCACACAGGAAGGGTGGGGGGTAGGAGGGGAGTATACTGGGTTTCTTGGTGGTGGAACATGTGCACTGATGAAGGGATGGGTGTTTGATCATTGTATGACTAAGACTTAAACCTGAAAGCTTTGTAACTGTTCTTATTCAATAAAAAAGTGCTTATAAATAAAAATAATTTATAAAAAATAGATGAGTAGACATACTAAAAATCAAATCTAAAAATATTTTTTAAAAGTAACAAATTTTTGCAAAGTTGTAAAAAACCAGAAACCTTTTGTGCTATTGTTTATAATAACAAATAAAAAGTATAAACTGTTATGACCTCTAATGAAAAGAGTGGTGCAGTTTCATAAAAAAATCTAAAAATCTAACTAACAATCTCATCTGTCATTTTTATATATAATAATCTAACAATCTCATATCTGAGCTTATGTTCAAGGAAAATAAAATCGCTATCTCAAAGAGACATTTGCACTCCAGTGTTCATTGCAGCATTATTTACAATAGCCAAGTGGTAGAAACAACCTATGTATCTTTCAGCAGAAGGGTGGATGAGAGATGTGATATAGGCATTCACACAAATGGAATATTATTTACCACCAAGAGATAAAGAAATCCTCTCTGGGCTGGAATGATAGCACAGTGGGTAGGCTGTTTTCCTTGCACGCAGCCAACCCAGGTTGGTTCAATTCACAGCATTCCTTATGGTCCCCTGAGCATCGCCAGGAGTAAATCCTGAGTGCAGAGCCAGGAGTAAACCCTGTGCATCGCCAGGTGTGACCCAAAAAGCAAAAAATAAATAATCCTCTCATAAAATAAGTAACATAAACCTAAACCAAATGTTCAGCAGAGTGAGTATATTTAATAATAATGTGCTATTTATACTTAATATTTGATAAGAGAACAGATCTTAAATAACAACAAATAATGTACATTGTTCTATAAAGAAGCTTTGCTCACAACCAACCCCACCACAATATGAGAGAGTTGTGTTACTTTGGTTGTTGTAAACATGTATTTTCACAACACGTATGTGTATATCACTATGCTACACTTTAAATATTATTTTCAAACTACATATCATATAGAATCTCCACTTAAAATCTATAAAAAATTCTTATAACTCAATGGTAAAAGTTGTTAGTTATCAAATTTTAAAATGGGCAAAGATCTAAAATTTTTTTTCCAAAGATAAAAAATCAGGGACAAAGAGACAGCATAGCCAGAGACAATTGGTACCTGATCATTCCACAATATGCTGGAAAATAGGGCCTAAAAGGTTAAAAATAGGTAAAAAATGGAAATATTTTAAAAACTGCAATAAGGTGAGTACAGGAGAGAGCATAGGGGAGTAAAAGTGCATTGCACACCGTTGACCCTGATTCAGTCCATCACATAGACTATGGTCCCCTGAGCACTACCAGAAGTGAGCCCTGAGCTCAGAGAAATGCATAAAACCACTGATGTCACCCCAAAACAAAACTACAAGCCCACAATTTACAAATGTGACTTTGTGACTTACAAATCATTTGGTTCAAAGGGCCCTTTCAAGGGCTCCTAAGGAAGGGAAAGTTCAACAATTTGAAAGGTGATCTTGTTTTGTTTTGCTGGAAAAAAAGTGAATATATCCCTAGGATTGTCTCATAAGTTTAAAATGAAAAATTTATGACATCACAATTTGCACATACAAGAAAAAAATCTGTCAGAAATACCTAAATCCAAAGGACAAACAGGATGCAAATTTCTTCTGGGGAAAAATAATTACATTTAGATGTATATAAATCCCAAGAAATCAGTCATAGATAATAAAGTAGCAAAAAACTAGAGTTTCTTCAGAAAAAAATGTGGTACCATGAGGCTTTTAGACTAAGAGGAGATAGAACAGTTATAGAGTTGTTCTGTTATTCATGAAATTTAATGTCCACAATACCTCTAAAATCATATATAAAACTGCATGAAAACAGTAAGAAAAAAATCAGAAACTTGTACAAAGCAATGGGTTTATTAGGTCATCTTAAGGTTCAACTTTATTTGTACTTTTATGCAGAAACCACCACTGTATTTTTTAATTTAATTTTATTTTTAATTATCAAATCACAGTGATATGTGGTTACAAAACTTTCATGATTGAGTTTCAGTCATATAATGATCAAATACCCATTTCTCCACCAGTGTACATTTTCCACCACAAATGTCCCCAGGATCCCTCCTCCCACCTTTACCCCTCCCTACTCCCTACCTCTATTACAGACAATTTCCTTCTTTCTCTCTACTTGTGGGCATTATGGTTGCAACACAATCTGTATTGCAAAATATAATTGCAATACAGATACTGAGAGGCCATCATGTTTGGTCCTATATCTAGTTACAACACACATCTTCCATCCTGAGCAATCCCTCTGATCATCATTGACTAAGTGATCCCTTCTCGAACTCAGCTGCCTTCTCAATCCCAGATGCCTTCTCCCCCAAATTCATGAGGCAATCATCTTGGCCCTAGTGTCTACTGAGTTTGGGTGTTAGTCTCATGTTATGATATTTTATATTCCACAAATGAGTGCAGTCATTCTATGTCTGTCCCTCCAGGTTCTGACTCATTTCACTTAGCATGATACTCTCCATGTCCATCCACTTATAAGCAAATTTCATGACTTCATCTTTCCTAACAGTAGCACAGTATTCTTTTGTGTAGTTGTAGCATAGCATCACTGTATTTAATCTATTACTAATCCCTAAGATCCTAAGGAGTTCTGAAAGTTTGTAAAGAAAAGAAGGAAGGGAGAGAAGGAGAGGCGGAGGAAGGGAAAGCTCTAGTACCACACCAGATTTGGAACATTTGAGGATCAGTAAGTGACTGAACTGGATTTAGGGCTTTATCAATGAACTGTGCACCTGAAAATCCAACTAAGATTAGAAGTTTATGCGGAAAGCATGAGTAATACTGCCTAAAAGGCAACTAAAAATGATATTAAGATTCCTTTAGGATTTAAAATTACTTTTTTTTTCTTACTGCTTGGAGAAAGGAGGGTCCCAGTGAATTACAGTCAATGGAATTGGTGATTTAATGTGAGGGTTCAAGGACAGGGTGCTTCTTGCATTCTGTGGTACTGGGAAGTAACCAGGCCATGAGGGCACTGGGAGGAGGGCTTCTGAGCTACATCCAGTCATGTTTGAGAACCATGTGGTGCCAGGGTTCACACTGGGGTCAGCACCAAGCAAAATTTGTGTCATAACCCTTATACTACTTCTCTAGCCCCAAACAATAGATAACTAAGTTGTTGTAAAGAAAACGGGAAGGAAGTTTTAGGCACAAAAACACTGGCGGAGAGAGAGCAGGAGGAACTGTGTAAGTGGTTTCCATGAGTGAGGCCTGATTTGGTACAGTTCACCTCTGCTTAGATTCCACTGGCCATCAGTCACAGGCTACACGTACGATAAGGGAGCTTAGGAAATCTTGCTCTCTCACCTTCTGACTAAGCTTGAATGGTACATGGGGAAGAGGATCAAGACAGAAGGAATCTGGGAGTCCAAAGCCTCAGTTAGGGAATGAGCACTTACAAACAAGAACTATCCAGTGAGACATAAACTTTTGTAAAACAAGCCACAGAAATGCTGGTATCTCTCTGTGAACAGCAGTCAGTGTTCCAAGACCTAACCCCTCCATCCAGTCTCACTTTAGCATTTGCAAATTCTGCCTTTTTCAGACAATGATAAATGTTCTCAAAATCTGTGACAATCAACCTATTCAACTGTGTGGCATTTCTGGTCTCAAGTTTCTGACCTAACATAAAATTAACATTCTCATTAGGAATATATCATTCAATGAAACAACAGAAAGAAAGAAAGAAAGAAAGAAAGAAAGAAAGAAAGAAAGAAAGAAAGAAAGAAAGAAAGAAAGAAAGAAAGAAAGAAAGAAAGAAAGAAAGAAAGAAAGAAAGAAAGAAAGAAAGAAACAAACAAACATAAGAAAGAAGAAAAGAAAGAAAGAAAGAAAGAAGAGAAGAAAGAGAGAGAAGAAAGAGAGAGAGAGAAAGAAAGAAAGAAAGAAAGAAAGGAAAGAAGAAGAGAGAGAGAGAGAGAGAGAGAGAGAGAGAAAGAAAGAAGAAAGAAAGAAAGAAAGAAAGAAAGAAAGAAAAGAAAGAAAGAAAGAAAGAAAGAAAGAAAGAAAGAAAGAGAGAAAGAAAGAAAGAAAGAAAGAGAGAGAGAAAGAGAGAAAGAGAGAAAGAGAGAAAGAGAGAAAGAGAGAAAGAGAGAAAGAGAGAAAGAAAGAAAGAAAGAAGAAAGAAAGAAAGAAAGAAGAAAGAAAGAAAGAAAGAAAGAAAGAAAGAAAGAAAGAAAGAAAGAAAGAAAGAAAGAGAGAAAGAATAGAGAGAGAAGAAAGAAAGAGAGAGAGAAAGAAAGAGAAGAGAAGAGAAAGAAAGAAAGAGAAGAAGAGAAAGAAGAGAGAAAGAAGAAAGAAGAGAAAGAAAGAAGAAAGAAAGAATAAGAAAGAAAGAAAGAAAGAAGAAAGAAAGAAAGAAAGAAAGAAAGAAAGAAAGAAAGAAAGAAAGAAAGAGAACCTGGTAGAGAGAACTCAGCAAACAAATTTTGATTTTTTAAAAAATTACAGTTCCCAAATGTAAAATTTCAAACTAATTTTTAACTGTTCACGAGCTTTTTCCTAACTATCTTATTTCATGTTTCATCAGTTGAAAGTATAATCAGTTCCATAAAGAAAAAAAAATATGATGACCAAAATAAAAATATAAGCTTCAAGAGCTCAGGAAACTTTTTTTTTCTTTTTGGATCACACCCGGAATTGCACAGGGGTTACTCTTGGCTCATTCACTCAAGAATTACTCCTGGCAGTGCTCAGGGGACCATGTGGGATGCTGGGAATTGAACCCAGGTCAGTCACATGCAAGGTCAACTCCCTACCCACTGTGCTACGAGCTTCTCAGGAATCTTTAGTGAAGGGTCCTGCTCTTTTCCAGAAAGACAACTCAATCAACTGTGAGTTCTGAATAGATCTTTCCTAAACTTACATAACCCAAGTCAAAGAATGAAAAGTGGCTAATACCAAAGAGTCAGATTTAAAAAGATAAGCTCTCACTAATTACTCAGCCAAGATTTTTATAAAAAGCAACAACAAAAGTCTCATGTATTTCACACTTTTTTTTTCTACAATAGGTTTTACCAAATTTTGCTAAAGACACATGGAAAGATTTCTTTCTGGGCATTAACTTAAATCTTATTTTCAATTCTTATTTTTAGACAGTGAACCCTGTGGTTGGCATTACAAAAGTGTTTCTGGAAGGTGGCCATGCTACCCATGATTTCTAATGGATGCCAAAGAAGGGGGAAAAAATTTAAATTTGGAAGGAATCATTTGGGTCTGAAAAGAAAGCACAAGAAAGTCTAAAACTAAACTATGTTAAACAAATGCAGCCATGCCAAAACAATATAGTTGGTGCTGCAGAAAAAATAAATAACTAAATATTGTGATACTCTCATGAGATACAGAGATAATAGGAAATTATCTATTTGGTGCTGAAGAAAATGAGAACATTTGCTTCAAACACTGTTCTGTGGCTGGAGACCCACTTCTGACATGAATGCCTTTTTCACTTGTCAAACTAAAGCAAACACATGACCCAGGAACAGGTTGGGGGCCAAGTCTGAACATTTAGCCACGTAATTATATAAAGTGTAAAGGAAGTATAACCTGAAATCTAGCTCTTGAACTGCCATTTGCTAAATATGGACTATAAGTAAGGTATCCACCAATGATTTAATTTCTCATTCACCAAAATGACCTCATAATTCTTATTTTCTCAAAGTCCTTAGGAGGATCAAATGTCATACCAGTCACAAAGTGATTGTCAATTACTCCCCTAGTTGACAATCACTTCTTTGTCTTATGACTTGAACCACTTAAGTAATAAAGGTATCTTTCTAGCTTAAAAAAAGCCAGATAGAACTTCAGGTTTACAATAAATTTTAGAACTAATGGTAGAAATAATAGAGTGCTAACTTTAATAACTGAAATAGTAAGATTAAAATTTATAACTCTGCAATTAGATGAAATAAGGAGTCAGAGATGTAGCTCAGCAGTGAAGCTCTTGCTTTGCATGTGTGAGGCCCTGAGTTAAAATCCCTAGCACTACAAAAAAAACTAAAAAGCATGAAATTGCCATTTAGGACAAAATGGATGGGACTTAAGGTGATTACGCTGCATGAAATAAGCAAGGAAGTAAAAGATAGTAGATGGTTTCACTCATATGTAAACTAGAAATAACTAAAACAAAGGAACTTAGGGCTGGGTGGGGATGCACAACGAAGCTCCTAGAATCAGTGAAAACTTGATGGTTAGAAGAGGGAAAGGTGGAGAGAAAGGAGTGATGGGTAGAGGGGCTTTAGGTAATGGGATACCTCCATAACTTTCAGTGAATCCTATACACACTTAAGGGTGGTAAGCTGTTCTAAAATGCTGAGACATTGTGAAATAGTGAAAATCAATAAAAGGAGTGCAGGAATTAAACAAAGCTAGCAAAATTGGTGCCCAAGGCTCTGATAGGGTATTCAGCATCTTGGAACTCCTACCCGCACTTTTAGCTCATGTGGAATCACTCAATGCCATTTTACCGATGGCCTAGATAGTCCTGATGGGCTCTCACTCAGCCCAACTCTTTCTCAGGCTCTATTCTAATTCTCACTTGGACAAAGCTCTCAAAAAAAAAAAAAAACAGTTCAGCTTATCTAACTTGAACAGGGTGTTGAGTTTCTTGTGTCAGAGTTCTAGAAATAAAACACTATTCTTAGCTGGTTTTATTTAAGAAATATTCAGCAGTGGTTGTTAGCTATCCTAGGAATGACACTGATTTTTGGACCAGATCTCATTGGCATCTTCACTTGAGGAATGCCTGTTTTAGGAATGTCTGTTTTAGTGAGAAAAGGAGCACATCAATTATAACTTTAATTTGAATGTTTTAAAATCATCTTTCAGGTGAGCCCAGGCAGCCAAAAACTTTCACACTCCACAATCTCCGCCAAGCTTCCAGCCTGATCCCACTGCTCAGATGAGCCTAATCCAGAAATTAATTTGTTGAAAAACTCAGATATGTGGGTTTTGTGACTGAGATCTCCAGATTTCATGGGGTTGGAGTTGGTCTTACTTCCCTGTACTTCTAGAAGCCCAAGAGTCACGCACCTGCCTTAATGGCACCAGTCAGATAAGAATTTAACTTCACCTGTATCAGCAGTTCAAAATTTTGGACACCCTGGAGTACACAGCTTAGACTTTGGCCACGTGACATCTCAAATTCTATAATACTGATAAACCAGGAGTAGCACATCAGATTGAATGCTATGTAATGTAGAAGGTAATCAATCTTGATTAGCAAAATATAAACACAGAAGGCTTAACTTGAAACATCTTAGTAATCTTTTATAAAAGGACTTAAAGGGTCCATGGTGAGATACAACAATCTTTACCATCTTTCTTCTAAGGAAACATTCTTTCATCATCCTCTTAGCAAATTATTTAAAACAACAACATAAAATAAATTATTGAAGGCCTGCTATGAGTGCAGGTTAGAGAGGTGGTTGGAAAAATTGGAAATACTGGTGGTGGGAAGATGAAACAGCGATGGGATTGATATTTGGGATATTGAATCTGAAACTAAATTAATGACTAAAAGTTATTTTTAAAAATCATCTTACAGGAAATTAATAGTATCTACCACCCAATTCCTTAACATAATCTGTTGTGATTCTAATTTTTCTCATTTAGGATAAGGTGTGTTTTCAGTGAACATGATCCTAACCATCATGTTAACTGGTTAAATTCACTACATATTTCACGGATTTAAGACAGAAATTTTCTATACAAAGCAAGTCTATGGACATCCCCTGCAAAGTACACTCTCTATAGTTCTTAAAACAGTTTTATCACAATTCCTGGCATCCAATACTAACATCAGTGCATGACCTATCCCAGTATCCTTGAAGCCTCACATCGAAAAACTCAACCAAGAAACCAAAGTGAAAGATTTGAGAAAACAAAAAAAGCAACAAACAAAAAACTTTAGGGTTTCTCTGGCCTCTGAAGGCAGAAGAACACACCAAATTTGCCTAAAGGCAAATTTACATAAGTGTGTTCTGGACATGAACAATAATACATAGCTCAGTGATATAGCACATACCTTGCATGTATAAGTTCCACTCTTAGCACCACACACATACACTAGCTCAACAAGAGCTACTTTCTGATTCCTTTGAAATATTCGTTGTCTACTTCTAGAGTTACTCAAAGTGAATTAAACACTGTTACTGCCCCATATCTAAGTTGTATATGTACATGCAATGAAACCAATTGTAAAGATGTCATCTCGGTTAATTGCTTATTCTCACAGATGCTTATTATGTATCCTGTACGTTATCAGACAAGTATCAATCCACATCTTTAATTCAGGCCTACAGGGAAGCGTTGAGGTAATCTTTCATAGTCTGAGATCTGGTGATGTGATCAGAAGTCAAGTTTTTTGACATATTCCCAAAAGAAATTACATAGTAACCAATATGAGGTGGGCAAATCAGAAAGACACTGCTTCTGAGACAGAGAGGGACAGACTCTTGACCAAAGACCACATGATGGATTCCATGATCCAGACTGTGTATTGGGGGAGGGGGGTCATCACACCTGGCTATGCACAGGGGTTACTCTGGCTCTGCACTCAGGAATTATTCCTGGCAGTGCTCTGGGGACCATATGGGATGCTGGGAATCAAACCCGGGTCAGCCACATGCAAGGCAAATGCCCTACCCTCTGTGCTATCACTCCAGCCCCCTGTATTACTTACTATTACTATTTGGTCTAAAATATCCTTTCTCCTTAATAACCTTTTCTCCAAGTCTTCTCAGTATATTTCTCCTCTTTAAAGTTTAATTTCACATGTAGCTTATCTCTACACATATATATGTGAAATAATAAATAATAGATTGAGGTATATATGAGTCCTTAGTGCTCACATTTTCATATTTAATTTTATTTGTTTCTTTCAGGAATTTTTCACTTTTCCATTTGAATAAACTTATTTCTAATATTTCTATTCATCTGCTTTTCTTAAAAGTCAAAGCTTTGGATGGAAGAATTTTTTTCCCTCGCACCACACACACACACACACACACACACACACACACACACACAGAGAGAGAGTTATTTCCACAGCACAGATTCTGCCATTCATCACTGCCACATGAACATCAGCTTTGTGTCTAGTTCATCAAACTTTGCCTTTCTTCTCATTTCTTTAGTTGAACTATCCAAAAATCTCGTCCCAAGTTCAGACTCTGCTATCTCCTTGTGCTCATTGACATTTGGAATGCCATTTGGTTCAGTTTGAGTTACATGTTACTGACTTCTTTCAGAAAAATATTTCTCAAGATGCGTGATATGTTTTTACTTCACAAACTCTTCACTGCATAGACATTTCACTCCACAATTTGGGAAACATCTATCCATAGTGCCTCCACCCTTTCTTGCAGACTGTTTTTACCCATGTGTCTAGCACATCTATAACTCACTTCACAAGTTAAATTTTAGCAACTCCTAAAAAAGAATGCTGCATTGAAATTTAGTGTAGTGGAGAAAAAATCTGCCACCCAAAAATATATCTTTTGCAAAAGGTTAATTTCATGGGAGGGGCCCTGAAAACAGGATGGGGTCACTTTTGAAAGAGACAGTTACAGGTAAGTATCTAAAAGGCATCTCCCAAGGAAGGTCAAATCAATGGACAAGTCAGAATTTTTTTAAGGTTGTTCACAATAATTTATTACACTCACTATTCCAACACCAATTCCACCACCATTATACCTTCCCACCACCATTATTTTCAATTTTCCGAACCATCACACAAGCCTGCTTCAATAGCAGGCCCTAACTAATTTATTTTGCATTGTTCGTTATGAATAATTCTCTAAAAATGATAAAAAAGGTTTCCTTAGGAGATAGTGTGTGAAGATTGTTGTATCTTACCCTGGAGCCATTGAGCCCTTGTATAAGAGATTACTAACATGTTACAAGTTGAGCCTTTTGTGCTAATATTTTTTTGATTGAAATTGGTTGCCTTCTACCTTACATCCTATCCATTGTGTACTACTCTTGCTACATCAGCGATGTAGATATGAGATGTCACTCCAGGAATTCTAAAATTTTAAATACGGTGATAGAGTTGGAATTAAATTTTTAAGTGGATTATGTCTTTGGGGTCTGGGGCATCTCTGCAGCTTGTTGATGTCTTCTGAGATTTATTTGTGAGTCTCTAGATCATGGCAGGTTATTAGCTTATAAGGTGCCAGAGTCAGTTCGGGCATGACTGTCAGGCTTCCAGAAGAACAGAGAAAAGCGGGGAGGTCACCCATACCTGAATCCATGAGAGCTTAGAGATCAGAGTTTTAAGATATATGCCTTTGTTTTACTGTGGCTATTTTTGGTAGACTTCCAAAATGACCTTCCTTTTCTTGTCCGTGAAATCCATCTGTGTTAACTTAGCTACTTAAAGATGGTGTCTAAGGCAGAAGAAATAGGCAAGAGTAAGGCACTTACACTGGCCAATCTGGTTCAAACCCCAATACCACATATTGGCCCAGAGTAAAGCCAGAGTAAAGCCTAAATGTAAAGCCAGAAGTAATCCTTTCATATATAATAAATATATGTATATAATTTATCAGAGATATTATTTATTTATTATTTATTATTATTTAACCAAGAGTAAATACTAGCATAACCAATGGGGGCTGGAGGGGTGAGAGAGAAACTAGGGACATTGGTGTTTAAAATGTATACTGGTGAAGGAACAGGTGTTGGAACATTATATGACTGAAACCAAATCATGAACAACTGTGTAACTATGTATCTCACTGTCATTAAATAAAATAAATAAATAAATAGAACTTTTCTGTATTATCTACTGAATTGTGCTTTTATTATTGTATTGTATTATTTGTCCAGTCTTTAAAAAATGCAAAGTGCTACAGGATGATTTCTTTTGTATCCTAACTACAGTCCTAACTCACTTTAGTTGCCTAACATATTTATTGTTCCAAAAACAATACTCACATGGCCCAGGTGGATTGTTCATTTAGAAAAACAATTAGTTTGGGGTTCAGAGAAATAGTACAGCAGATAGGGCATTGCTTTGTACACAGCTGATCTGGGTTCAATCACTGCCATTACATATGGTTCCCCAGGAGTAATTCCTGAGTTCAGAGCCAGGAGTAACCCCTGAACATCACTGGGTGAGGCCCCAAAAGCCAAAATGAAAAAGAAGAAGGAAAAGAACTCTTATTCTATTATTTTTACTATTTACTTCATAATGGGAAACCAAAGAAATTTCAAAGATGAGGTAAGACCAAGTTACTTCAGAAAAAAGAATTTTTTGTTAGCCACACAGCATTTCATTTGTTCTTCATTCCACACCATAAAGATCTCAGAGACAGCATATTTTAGTCAAAGGAAGAAATCAAAAGACTACAAAATGAAAGTGGGCATTAGAGGAATTTTGCTCAAGTGAGTTTAGTGAGATTGTATTACTTGAGTTGATAGTGACTTTCCTTCACTTTCTGAAAGACAAGGCAGCTTGAACTTTGTTTTCTCTTAATCTGAATATTGTCATATTATTCAAAGCATCCCTCGATACAGCTCCATCCAACAAAAACTTCAAAGTACCTACCCGTCACATCATACAGTGCCACAAACAAAAAATAGGCTTATTCCAGTCATGCATTTCCCAAGGGCAACTACGCACTTCCATGATGGCACCTTTGCCCAGCCCTCTTCCCAAAAGGATAAATACTGCTTCAACAGTCTGCCTTCCATGAGGGTTAAGAATTTCATAATGCAACTGAATGAGATTTAGGGGTCTAGAATGTCAGAATTACAAAAGTAATGGAAAATTAGATGCCCAATAAATATTGTGTACTATTTCATGAGTCTCTGAACAGGGCCTGCATTGAATTTTCTCATCCTTTTTTCCTCAGAACCTACCAGAGTATCTAACACATAGAAAGTATTCAATACCTATTTGTTGAATTAACAAATGAATGAAAAAATGAGATGTCACTTGTTCCAAATATATTTTTAAATATGCTAAGACCAGAGATAGTATACAATATAATGCATTCCCTACATGAAGCCACTTGGCTAACCTTGGTTTAACCGCAGGTTCCATATATGATTCCCTGAGCACTTCCAGAGGTCACCCCTGAGCTAAGAGTCAGGAGTAATAGGCCCTGAGCACTACTGGATATGGCCCAATTCTCCCAATAATAAATGCAATATGACATTAACAATACATATTTTATATCTGTTTTCTGTCTTATATTATTAGTAATTTTAAATTATATAAAACTAGTGACTTGTCCAGGTTTCCCCATTTTTTAACATTTTTTTATTAGTGAATCACCATGACTTACAGTTACAAACTTATGAACTTTCATGTTTGCATTTTGTTTATATCCCTCCACCAGTGCCCAATCCCCTCCACCAGTGTTCCCAGTATCCCTCCCACCCTCCCGCCCCATCCCCCCCACCCCACCCCACCTCTGTGGCATGGCATACCATTTTGTTCTCTCTCTCTCCTTTTGGGTGTTGTGGGTTGCAACAGAGGCATTACATAGCCATAGCGTTTGGTCTATATTCTATTTTCAGAGTGCCTCTCCCATCCTGTGCGGGTCCTCAAACCACACTTTACCTGGTGTTCCCTACTCTATGTGAGCTGCCCCTTCCTCCACCATGTGGGGCCAGCTTCCAAGCCTTGGAGCCAACCTCCTGGTACTTACCTCTACTATTCTTGGGTGTTAGTCTCCTATTCTATTATTTTATTTTATATCCCACAGATGAGTGCAATCTATGTCTGTGTCTCTCTTTCTGACTCATTTCACTTAGCATGATACTTTCCATGTTGATCCACTTATATGCAAAGTTTATGACTTCATTTTTTTCTAACAGCTGCATAGTATTCCATTGTATAGATGTACCAAAGTTTCTTCAACCAGTCATCTCTTCTAGGGCAGTCGGGTTTTTTTCAGATTCTGGCTATTGTAAACAGTGCTTCGATGAAAATATAAGGGCAGATATCATTTTGACTATACTTTTTTGCTTCTCTGGGATATATTCCCAGCAGTGGTATTGCTAGCTCAAATGGGACCTCAATTTCTAATTTTTTGAGAATCGTCCATATTGTTTTCCAAAGCGGCTGAACCAGTTGGCATTCCCACCAGCAGTGTAGAATGGTCCCTTTCTCCCCACATCCTCTCCAACAGCGGTTGCTTTTGTTCTTTTGGATGTGTGCCATTCTCTGTGGTGTGAGGTGGTATCTCATTGTTGTTTTGATCTGCATCTCCCTGATGATTAGTGATGTAGAGCACTGTTTCATGTGCATTTTGGTCATTTGTATCTCTTCTTTGGGAAAGTTTCTGTTCATTTCTTCGCCCCTTTTTCTGATGGGGTTGGATGTTTTCTTCTTGTAGAGTTCAACCAGTGCCTTATATACCCTTGATATCAATCCTGTAATTGATGTGTATTGGGTGAATGTCCTTTCCCATTCTGTGAATAGTCTTTGTATTCAGTCACTGTATCTTTTGCGGTGCAGAAGCTTTTTAGTTTAATGTAGTCCCATTTGTTCATCTCTGTTTCCAATTGGTTGGCCAGTTGCATGTCATCTTTGAAGATACCTTTATCTTCAATATCATGGAGGGTGTTGCCGACCTTGTCTTCAATGAACATTAAGATTTGTGGTCTGATGTTAAGGTATTTAATCTAGTTTGATATGACTTTTGTGCATGGTGTCAGGTCGAGGTCTAAGCCCATTCTTCTGCATGTGGTTGTCCAGTTGTGCCAGCACCATTTGTTAAAGAAGCTTTCCTTGCTCCACTTCACGTCTCTTGCTCCCTTATCAAAGATTAGATGATCATACATTTGGGTTGTGTGTAGGGATATTCCACCCTGTTCTATTGGTCTGCGGCTCTGCCTTTGTTCCAGTACCATGCTGTTTTAATTGTTACCGCTTTGTAGTAAAGTTTAAGGTTGGGGAGGGTGATGCCTCCCATCATCTTTTTCCCAAGAATTGTTTTAGCTATCCGTGGGCATTTGTTGTTTCATATGAAATTTAGGATTGCTTGATCCATTTCTCTGAAGAATGTCATGGGTATCCTTATAGGGATCGCATTGAATCTGTATAATGCTTTGGGCAGTATTGCCATTTTGACAATGTTGATTGATTCTCCCTATCCATGAGCAGGGGATATGTTTCCATTTCCTCATGTCCTCTTTTATTTCATGGAGTAACATTTTATAGTTTTCTTTGTAGATGTCTTTTACTTCCTCAGTTAAGCTGATTCCAATGTACTTGATTTTCTGGGGGACGATTGTGAATGGGATTGCTTTTTTCATGTCCCTTTCCTCTGTCTCATTATTTGCATATAGGAAGGCCATGGATTTTTGGGTATTGATTTTGTAGCCTGCAACTTTACTGTATAAGTCTATTGTTTCTAAGAATTTCTTAGTAGAAGTTTTAGGCTTCTCTAGATATAGTATCATATTGTCTTCAAACAGTGAGAGTTTGATTTCTTCCTTTCCTTTCTGGATGCCCTTAATCTCTTTTTCTTGTCTAACAGCTATCACAAGTACTTCTAGTACTATACTGAACAGAAGTGGTGAGAGTGGGCATCCTTGTCTTGTCCCTGATCTCAGAGGAAAGGCCCTTAGTTTTTCCCCGTTGAGGATAATGCTTGCCGTAGGCTTGTGGTAGATTGCTTTGACTATCTTGAGGTAAGTTACTCCAAAACCCATTTTGGTGAGGGTTTTCATCATGAATGGATGTTGGATCTTGTCAAATGCTTTCTCTGCATCTATTGATATGATAATATGGTTTTTATCTTTACTTTTGTTGATATGATGGATTATCTTGAGTGATTTCCGAATGTTAAATCATCCTTGCATCCCTAGGATGAATCCCAATTAGTCATGATGTATGATCTTTTTGATGAGTTGCTGGATCTTATTTGCTAATATTTTGCTGAGGATCTTCACATCAGTGTTTATCAGGGATATTGGTCTATAATTTTCTTTCTTAGTGGTGTCTTTGTTTGCTTTTGGTATTAGGGAGATATGTGCTTCACAGAAACTGTTTGGGAGAGTTACTGTTTTTTCAATTTCCTGGAAAAGCTTGAGGAGAACTGGCAACAGATCTTCTTCAAATGTTTGGAAGAATTCGCCAATGAATCCATCTGGACCTGGTCTTTTGTTTTTGGGGAGATTTTTGATTACAGTTTCAATTTCCTTAATATTAATGGGTCTATTCAGGTATTCCAAATCTTCTTGGTTCAGACTTGGGAGACTGTAGGAATCAAGGAATTCATCCATTTCTTTTAGGTTCTCTTGTTTCGTGGCATACAGACTTTCAAAGTAGTCTCTGACAATCATTTGAATTTTGTTGGTTTCTGTTGTGATGTCCCACCTTTTCATTCCTGATTCGGTTTATTAGGGTTCTCTCTCTCTTTTTCTTTGTGAGTCTTGCTAGTGGTTTATCAATCTTGTTTATTTTCTCAAAGAACCAGCTCTTGGTTTCATTGGCCTTTCAGATTGTTTTCTGGGTTTCCATGTCGTTCATTTCTGCTCTAATTTTTATTATTTCTTTCCTTCGGTCTGGTTTGGGTTCCTTTTTCTGGTCCTTTTCTAAGGTTTTGAGCTGTGAAGTCAAGCTATCTATGTAAGCCCTTTCTTCCTTCCTAAGGAATGCTTGCAGTGTATAAATTTTCCCCTTAACACAGCTTTAGCTGCGTCCCATAGGTTTTGGTAGCTTGTGTCTTCATTCTCATTTCTATCGAGTTATCTCTTGATTTCTTCCTTGATTTCCTTCCTGACCCACCCATTGTTCAACACTGAGCTGTTTAATTTCCAGGTGTTTGTTTTGATTCTTTGCGTCTGTGTGTGATTAGCTTCATCCTCAGCGCATCATGGTCTGAGAAGATAGTTGATGCAATTTCTATTTTTCTGATTTTATTGAGGTATATTTTGTGGCCCAGTACATGGTCTATTTTGGAAAATGTTCCGTGTACATTGGAAAAGAATGTGTATTCTTTCTTTTGGGGGTATAAAGCCCTGCATATGTCTATTAGGCCTCTCTCTTCTATTTCTTCTTTCAGAGTCCATGTTTCCTTGCTGAGTTTTGTTCTTGTTGATCTATCCAGAAGTGAAAGGGAAGTGATGAAGTCTCCGACTACCATTGTGCTGTTAGCAATGTCCTCCTTGAAGTCTGCTAAAACTTGTTTTAAGTATTTAGCTGGTCTCTCATTAGGTGCATATGTGTTTAAGAGTGTGATTTCTTCCTGTGCACGTATCCCTTGATAAATAGGAAGTGACCTTTACCGTCCCTTCTAATCTTTTTCAACCTGAAATCTATGTTGTCGGATACTAATATTGCCACCCCAGCTTTTTTGAGGGAGCTGTTTGCTTGCAGGATTCTTTTCTACCCTTTGACTTTGAGTGTGTTTGCTCTGACTGTTTAGGTGTATTTCTTGCAGGCAGCAGAATGTTGGGTTTAGTTTCCAAATCCATTTTGCCACTCTTTGTCTCTTAATTGGTGCATTAGGCCATTGACATTGAGAGAGATTATTGTCATGAGGTTTTGTGTCATCTTTCTGTAGGGTTTGTTGTTCTTATGGGATTCTTCCTTGACTTACAATAGCCCCTTTAGTCTTTCTTTTAAGTTTGGTCTTGAGTCTATGAAGTTCCTGAGCTGTTGTTTATCCGAGAAATAGTGTATGGTTCCATAGTGTATGGTTCCTTTGAGTTTGAGTGAGAGTTTAGCCGGATAAAGTATTCTTGGTGAGGCGTTCATTTCATTGAGTTTTTTCACTATGTCCCACCATTGTCTTTGGGCTTGGAGGGTTTCCTCTGATAGGTCTGCTGAAATTTGAGGGGTGCTCCTTTGTATGTGATTTCCTTCTTTGATCTTGCTGCTTGCAGAATTGTGTCTCTATCCACCGCATCTGCCGTTCTGACTATGATATGCCTTGGAGTCTTTTTATTCGGGTCTCTTTTTGCTGGTACTCTTCAGACTCCCTGGATCTGGATGCCTGCCTTCTCCATTTCGGGAATTTTTTAGCAATGACGTCTTTCACTGTGTTTTTTTTCATTGGGATTACTTCCCTGTGGTTCTGGTACTCCAATGATTCTTATGTTGTTCCTCTTGAAGTCATCCCCAAGGTCTCTGATTCACTCTATAGCCATTTTGAGGTCTTTTGCCATTATTTGTTGTTGTCTGTAAGCTTTGTGCAGCTCATCTTCAAGCTCACTGATTCTGTCTTCGGCTGTAGTCATTCTACTGTTGAGGGCACCTACTGAGACTTTTAATTCATCTACCAAATCCTTTATTTGTCTGACTTCTGTTCGTAGCTTTGTGATATCTGTTCATAGCTTTGAAATTTCTGATCTCATTTCTTCCTGCATTTTCTTGGTTGACCATTCCAAAGCATCATTCGTATCCTCCCTTAATTTATTAGATGTCTGTTCCATGGTTGCTTTAAGTACATTGACCCTCTTCAAGATTTCCTCTCTGAATTCTTTTTTCTGAGAGGTCCTGTATGTGGGTAGAACCTGTGGAGATTTCTGGAATCTTTTCTTCATCTTCTTTTAATGGAGGGGATTTTCACTGTTTCTTCATATTGTTATGGAAGTCTAGAGTTGGACCCTTCTAGTTGTCTATCCCTATTTCCTCTTTCTGCAGGGGGGATTCTGTTTGTGCTAAGTTGATGATGGTAGCCTTGTTCCAATTCTAGAATACTTCCTTACTCTCAGGCGCTCCTCTTGGTTTATGTGGGGCCTCTAGTGATGACTTAAGGCTATGCTGTCTTTACAAGGAGTTTGTGCAGATTCTATTGTTCACTGACATTTTTTGTGAAGTTCAAGTCAGCTAAAGAACTATTTGGCAAAGAATGGTTGAGATGGCCAGGGTGATTTTCGAAGAAATAGGTTATAGAGAGTATAGTGTAAAAAAAACTTACAACTGAGGCCACTCTGGCAAGTGGCCACACTCCCTTTGAGGCCACGCCCCCTGAAATACAGGCCACTCCCCCAGTAATCTCTTGGGGTATGGGGTGGGGTAAGTGGGATCCCGATCCTTCGAGTGAGTACCTGATTGGGAGTTCAGCATTACAGAGGAGCAGAGAGGCATGTCCACACAGAGCAGGGGGTTGGGGGGTGCCAGGGGAGCCCCTATTGCTCGGTAGGTGGGATCCCAATACGCATGAGTCAGTTTCCCCATTTTTAATACCCACTTTCTAATCTACCTAATATGCTACAGTTAAGAAATCATCTTAAGCACTATTATTAAACATAATAATAAGGCCATGTGAAGGTGTGTAATCACAGTCTGCAATCAAATGTTTATCTTATATTTTAATAGAATATATGAATATTAATAAAATTTATATTCTAACTTTTGTGTTTGGGGGCCACAGTGATGTGCATCACTTACTCCTGGATCAATGCTCTGGAATCATTCCTGGCAATGCCAGGGCACCACATATGGTGAAGGAGATCAAACTGGAGTCTGCCACACGTAAGACATGCACTTAACCTTAATCCCTGTACTATCTCTCTGACCCCTATATTTAAATTTAATAAATGTACTATAATTAGATGCTGTACTGCTATCCACATATCTGATGTTATCTGTGTAATTTGATAACACCGTGACATTGATAAGAAAATGTCAAGCAAAAGACAGCTTTGCTGGTTTGTCCACATTTGCATATTGATCATTTGTTTCAAATTAGCTTTAAAAGCAAATATCCTATGGATTGAATATCAGTTATGATGTGATTTGAAACATAAATAAGGTGTTTTTATGTCAGCATGTGAAAGATGCATGCCTATATCAAAATTGCATACCCAGATCCTATATTCACTAACAACAAAATTGGAGAATTCCAGAAATTTTCCAAATTATCAAAAGAAGAAAAAATACCTTGCTTACTTCGCTAATTATTTTATACACAATCAAGGACTGGTTTTTGTTTTGCATGCTCTGGGAAATGGCCTCAGTTTTGTTCTAAAAGAATTTGATTCCACAGAAAAACTTTCACTAGTCAAATGTGCACTACTAAGTAAAATGAGTCAGTCAGAAAGAGAGGGACAAACATAGAAGGACTGCACTTATTTGTAGAGTATAAAATAACATCACATGAGGCTGACACCCAAGTACAGTAGATACAAGGACCAGGATGATTGCCCCAGAGCTGGAAGCCTGTTTCATGAGTGGAGGGGAGAAGGCAGATGGAATAGAGAAAGGATCACTAAGAAAATAATGGCTGGAGGAATCAGTTGGGATGGGAGATGCATGCTGAAAGTAGATAATGGACCAAACATGATGGTCTCTCAGTGTCTTTTCTGCAAGCCATAATTCCCAAAAGGAGAGAGAGAGTATGGGGAATATTGTCTGCCATGGAGGCAGGGGGAGGGTGGGAAAGGGGAGGTATACTGGGGATATTGGTGGTGGGGAATGTGCACTGTTGAAGGGATAAGTGTTTGATCATTGTGTGATTGTAACCCAAACATGAAAGCTTGTAACTATCTCACAGTGATTCAATAGAATTAAAAATAATTTTTTAAATGTGCACTACATACATTACAGACATTTTATTATATTACTGATCTAAAATAACATGCTTAGAAAAATCTAATGACCATGAGACTTTTTAATAAGTCTTTTGATTCTACTCTTTGTTGTATAAAACAAAGATGTTGATCTAAAGAGAGATGAAGCAGCAATATCTAGTTATCTAAACATTAAATAAAAATATCATTTCCTTGACTCGCATAAAATAAAAATAAATGAGTCTGACTAGGTACAAAATTTCTGACTCTACTCTTTGCTAATGGTCACACAGATCAGTAGAGGCCCATCCCCCTTATCATGTGAGATAAGGATAACTTAATCCTATTGTCAAGCTCCAGCTGTGGGAAAAGTAATAAATCAATAACCTAGGGGGTTTTTTTTGAGCAAGGGAAAAAGTATATTGTGTATTAATAAATCTACCTCACATGGAAATATTTTGAAGATTTTCTTTTAAAGAACCTTGGATCCCAAAAGCAAGTGAATGCAGATTGGGGAGAATTTGTCACAGGAAAGACTGGGTGTGCCTGCATTTTCCTTAGTGCTGACTGCAACCAATTAAGTAATTTCAAAGACAAAACTTGTTACTGGGACAGAACTGGAAACAAATTTCCTTATTCTGACAAGCTTTCTGTTAGAGATAGCAAGGAACAACTGATGCATCTTGGAAAGGATGAAAGACAACACCCTCTAGGGCAATCAGCTCTGTGTTTTCTTTGGGTGGATTTTCCCTGGTCTCCCCTGGCAAATAGAAGACACCTCTCCCTGTCTGCTGGCTCTTCTCCACGAGACCAGAGTTCCCTGTTTGGTAATGATTCAGTTCTCCTCCACCACAAGGGGATGACACCCTCAGACTTATGCAGCAATGTCATTCCCCTGGATCAATGAGCAACTTGAATATCACAGAAAACAGAAAAGAACAAATGCAGCCCATCTCAGGAAAGAGAAACCCTAGATTCTAAGGTTACAGAGATTGGTCATGGGAATATCTGTTGCTTGAAAAGAGTTATGTCATGGAGAACACACTCCTGTTATTTCAGAGGACATGTCACAGGCCCACAGAGCTAGGTCCTGAAGAGGCTGTAAGTATGAGGAAACAGTGCAGGAGCTTAACTCATTTTCTATTTTGACATTCAAACAAAGAAATGTGTCTGTTTGGAAGAACTCTGCTGACTCTAAAGGAACCATCTGGGACTAATTATGATATCCAGCCTTATTTAAGACCATCATTTCATCTTGTATTTTGAGTTTCTATAATGTACTTAATGAAGGTTTTCCCCAAGCCCATCATAATCCCATATGCATGTGTGCACATGTACATCTCCAAAGCTTTTGCAGAGTTGTATGATGATTACCACTATCAACAGTGAAGTTTAAAATCTCCCCAAGATTTTTTCAAACAGGAAGTCATTTTCTTAGTCTTCTTCAGCAGATATCAGTCATAGTTCCCAGATAAATTCATGACTTACATCATTGGAAATCACATCTGGACACCACGAGTGCAATGCACCCTTATCCATTCAAGTGTTTGAATTCTATGCCCTCAGGAAACATTACAGATACAGAATAAATGAGGCCCTGCCCATCAGGTCTACTGAAAACCTTGTGTAAGCAAAGATGCCATAAAAGCTCCTCTATCAAGTCATTCTCCCAATGGAACAGAGATGGAACCAGATGAAATAAGCCCTTCTCTTGCAGGCTCCTAGCTAGAGGTAGATAGCTTTGTAGTGGCTTTCTTCCAGCTAAGTTCTATTTCAAATCTTCCCTATTTAGGATAATAAGAGAAGGCAGCAACAGAATTCTCTGAATTTTTTTTTCAGCTTCCAAGTAAAAACTGAATTTATAAAGGAGGTAGTATGAAGCTTTATCGCATTGTCTCTTATATCATAAGACATCTTCTAAAGAGTGGTTTCTTTTTCCCACACAAAAGTTGCAGTTGACATGCTTAGAAAAATCTAATGACCATGAGCTTTTTGAATAAGCCTTTTGATTCTACTCTTCTTTCTTTTGGCCATTTCTCTTCTCCAGAATCTGGCTAAATTGAGCAAAGGGGAGAGAAAAAATAACTATTTGTGGATCTCTGGCAAAAGTTTTAGTAAGGACAAAGTTCAACCTTGTCCTTACTAAATTAATGTCTAAAATAAATTTTTCAAATATTATTGGTACTAACTCAGTCTATTATCCATTACCACAGATACCAGGAATTAACTACAATTTTACTTCTATTTGATTCCCCACTGGGACAAAACCACACTTTTAATGCCAACACATGCACATTCTAACATTACAGTAAATGTTTTTCTGATGCTTTTACAGATTCACGAGAGACAGAGAGAGAGAGAGAGAGAGAGAGAGAGAGAGAGACATTTGAGGCTTAGTTACCTCACTAAGGATAAATACTATCTCAGAAAATGGTTGGTACAATATAGAAATTACTGAATCTATTCTCTAGAAACCCTCAGGTTAAAGTTTGGATTACTAGAAAAAGAAAGAAATGCAAATTGTTTATTGTTTTCACATGTACAGTAAATTCAGAAAATTGTACTTCTTTCTAAAACCAGATGGGAAAGAGACTTTCTTTTCATCAGGAGTGGTTTTGCTTATTGTGCCAAGAGCTAAAAAGATGTTTTTAATAACCAAAGCCAGTTTGTTATACAATCTGTCTGAATCTTGCTTGTAAGAGAGATGAAGTTTCCTTTGGTAGGAAATAGAGGGTGATGGAGAAGTTGTCAGAGATGATGGAAAAGCTGTAGAAAAAAAAATCCAAAAGAAAGCATCTTAAACTCATGGTTGATAGAAAACCTGGTTTGCATATTTCATTGAAGAGGCAATGCAAGTTTACTAGGTCTCCTTCTTAAGTGTTCTTTAGGAGGGAGAATAAATTGGGTGCCATAGACATGTCTTCTAAATTCCCAAGTTTTATGCAGTTCATCCACAACACCTGACAAGGCCTGAGAGAGCATGAATTCTCTTTGAACATTACTTGAATCAAGGGAGAATCTGGACAATGCATTAGAAGCTAAAATAAAGGTGTTCTGAGGCCTCAACCCCCAGTGTGAGCATAGAACTGCACACATACACATACTAAGGTGTAACTGAGAAGATCCTGAGAAGACAATACAGCTGAGGCCAGAAAGGTATTTCGATGGATTTGCATACAAGAGGACCAGGTTCAATTCAGGTACCATGTGGTAACTGCTCACCACATGGGATGACCCCCTAAGCACAGATCCAGGAGTAGCCCCAGGAGCCATAGGGTGTAACTCTCCCTGACCCCGCAAAATCATGTAAATGTGTTTCATTGGATCTGTGTTTGAAAAAAAAAGACATATCAAGATTGTCTGGCCAATCACCACTCAAACACACCTAAATGAACCACAGTGGATCCATCAGATTTTCTATGATTCAAAATTTATATTTGTAGAAATTGAGCTAGAAGTTCATAAAGACTTGAGACTAAAGCAGCTCTTTTGGAATAGGCATGATGAAACTATGTGCAAGCAAAGGACTGAAGAGAGAAGGAATCAGAAAGCAGGATGGAGAAAAGGAACATGTAAAGGCTCAAAGGACCGGTGCCCATGCTTTGCACAGTCACGAGGAACACTACCAGGAGTAACCCCCAAGGATGAAAGTGGAGGTATCCCCTCCCCTGGGCAGCCTTGGATGTGACCCTGAAAACAACTCTCTCTCTCTCTCTCTCTCTCTCTCTCTCTCTCTCTCTCTCTCTCTCTCTCTCTCTCACACACACACACACACACACACACAAATGCAAAGAAACGAAACAGAGGAATGTAAAAAGCACAGCAAATTGCTCCCTTAGTTCCAGACTTAATTGCAATTCCAGATCCAGTCACTGGAGAGGACCTAACTCTGTCTTTGGATGCATGATATGTCCTGAGATGAGTTTATTCTTTATTTAAGTCAGAAATATTTGATTTCTTTATTTAAAGAAACTCACTGAGAGGATTAACAGCCTTTGCATTGTTCCTTTTATTTCACTTCTCTTTCAGATGAATCATTCTCTGCAATTATTACTTGACAATGCCTCCAAATGAAAGCATATTAGGTTTATATAAAACAAGCCATTCCAAAGCATAGTGGCTAAAAACAGCCATGTTTTAGCTTAGAGTTCTGAAGAGAGGCTGTTAGGCTGACTTCAGCTTTGCAGCCTTTCAGTTCTCACTTAGGCTTGAACATCTGTGGTCAGCTTCTGGGTCAGCTAAGAACCAGTTGACCTGGAGTGGTCTCAGCTCAGGTGGCTTATGAATTCTTCAGGTGGTCTCAGACACTAACAGGCTACACTCCTACAATTGCTTCCTTGATAATTCAGCAGTGTTCCAGAAAAACAAGTGAGTTGCTCTGCCATGGTACAACATCACTTCTATTGCATTCTTTTGGAGAAAATTGACCCAGGTTAAAATTCTGAAGACAGGGACTGGGACAATAGTAAAGCAAGAAGGGCACTTGCATTGCAAGTGGCTTGCCTGGGTTTGATCACTAGAATCATATAAGGTCCTCTGAGCCGCCCAGTAGTCATCTCTGAGCACTAAAAAAAACACCAAAAATAAAATAAAATTCTGGAGACAGATACTCCACTCCTTATGGTACAACTACACAGTTGCATCATGATTGATAGAGAGGGGAATAGTGACCATTTTGCAATCTATCAGAGATGGCCTCCCAGCTCTGTAATAGAATGGGGTCTCTTACAAATGAGACAGGATTATTGCATAGCTCTAACCTGGATAGTGGGCAGAAAAGGGATAGGGAAATGATTTGACTAACCATGAAAGAAGAAACATTATCCAGCACCAAGGGAGAAAACATGACTACAGGGAGTTGGGTAAAATCAGAAAACATGCTCACAGTCAGTGACTGCTTAAAGTGAGATTGCTGAATCTGCATGTCACATTTGAATCCAGCACCAAGGGAGAAAACATGACTACAGGGTGTTAAAATCAGAAAACATGCTCACAGTCAGTGACTGCTTAAAGTGAGACTACTGAACCTGCATGTCACATTTGAATTCTTGTTCAAAGAATTCTCCTGTCAGGCCATCAAGAGTGGGGACTTGTAATGATTATTCAGATTCACAAATCTATTTTCCCTCAGAAGGGGCCTTAGCCTATGTTTCTCAGCTTTAGATATCCTCATGAAAAAAGCTGGAATCAAAAATTTCAAAATTCAGACAAGATTAATATTCAAAATGTAAACCTAACATTGATACTACCTGAGAGCAACTTGTGATACCTGTATTGTGGATCATAATGCAGAAACCCTGGGCCTATGGAACACCTAATGTTACTGTCAGTCCAGAGAGGTTTGACAGGTTACAGAGAAGATATATTGGTTATTTTCCTTTGCAATGGCATGCTGGCAATCGTCCAAGAGCTCATGAGAGATCCATGTCAAATTTGGAGGAAGGAACTCTGCAAAGGGGTTGTATTTTCTGATAATTTTGAAACAGGAGGAGGAAAGTAATATGTTCTTTGTGACCTGTGGGAAACTTCCTGGTTATAGGAAGTTTAACCAGGCTGTTCTTTCCAGAATTCAGGACAAGGAATGGACTGACTTCTGAGGGTGCCTGTGACATGCTGGTGGTGGTGATAGAAAGTGCTATTTAGAAGAGGAACCTCAGATAAGAGATAAACCTATAGTTAGATGACTACTGGCTTATCGATATTTTGATTCTCTCATTACAATATTTATCTACCAAAGTTGTTTGGAGGGGAATATAATGAATTATCTTGGTCAGCTCAAGCTAGGTGGGAGAACAAAGACTAGACTGTACAGATTGGCAGGTGCCTTCAAGTCAGGAGAGGTGCTGTGGCCATAGACATTGAAGAAGACAGGAAGTCATGGCACAGAGAACTTGAGCAAGTCTGCAGGGAAGAAAGACCAATGAACATAGCTGCATCAAATCAATTCCTGCCATGAAGGAGTTTGAAATTCAGTGCTCATTGTTGTGGAACAGTCCATTATAATGAGCACTGAGCTTTCTATGGGAATATTAGATGTTTGTCTAAATATGTATCAAGAACATAGATTTTAGTAGGAAAGCCATTTTCAGTCAGAAACCCTTTGGAGGGAAGTCGTTGACTTTATCCTCTTTAGAATCAAGATTGTTAGGTATGAACAAAGAGGTTGTGAAAATGTTTCTCTGAAATGTATCTCTAGGACCAGAAAGATGACACAGAGTGTTGAAGCACTTACTTTGCTTGTGACAGTCTAGTTTGGTTCCCAGCACTATATGGTCCTCTAGCACTGGGTATGGCCCTAAAAGTAAAAGATAGATTTAAAATAAAGATATGTATTTCTCATTTACATAACAATGATTCTATTGAATGTTCTTCATATTTTTATAAAATACTTGTGGACTGACAAATATGTGCAGCATGAAAGCAGTCAATTTTATTAAAATAATGTATATCCTTTACTTGTTGGTCATCAGACTGAATATATTTAACTTTTTAATAATTTTTAAAGAAAATATCAGTATTTTGATGGTATATTTTAGTAAACATTTGTTAGTGGTAATATCTGGCTCCTTTTGCTAAGTACCAATAGCAACCACATCTTTGTGTTAAATGTCAGAAAGAATTACCATATCGAATATCAATAAACTACAACAAATTGTAAAAATGAATAAAACTGAAGGAGAATGATAGCATGGGTGTGTGCTGCTTGGTTTATCTCTGCTCCAAGACCCGGAAAGAAGACCCTTATTGGCCTATACAAAGTAATAGGAAACAGAGGACCAAGTCTAGGGCAGGTGCTCACAAGACTGAATTATGAATTAGGAAGGTGGTAGAGCTGTAGTCTAGAGGCTACAAAAACCAGCAACTTATATTCTTAATTTATTTTATAAAGTTGTTCATGATGATTTGTTACATTCAATGTTCCAACACCAATCTCGCCCCCATTGCACCTTCCCACCACCCTTATTTTCAATTTTCCCAACCACCCCTCAAGTCTGCCCCTACAGCAGGCCCTGAATAATTTATTTTATATGGCTTGTTACATAGAATTCTCTAAAAATGATCAAAAACTTGTTTCCTTAGAAGAAAGTGTGTGAAGACTGGTGAAGTATCTCTGAAATTTATTGATCTTTTTTTGAAATTTATTTATGAGTCTCTGAATTGTAGCTGGTTAATGAGCTTACTTGGCGCCAGAGGCAGTTCATGGGCATGACTGCAGAGGCTTCTGGAAGAACAGGGAGATGGGGCTGGCA
Source organism: Sorex araneus (assembly GCF_027595985.1). NCBI lineage: Eukaryota > Metazoa > Chordata > Mammalia > Eulipotyphla > Soricidae > Sorex > Sorex araneus. The sequence goes on along the minus strand of NC_073302.1, from coordinate 159,055,698 downwards.
GAGGGGGTTTGGGGTCTGAATACCTGAGTTTTACAACAGAGTAATTTCTGGACGAGGCTTGTTCCAAGCAGTACAATTCAGCTGTGAGCATGGCAGTGATCATGGAGTGTGGAGGTTTTCAGCTGCCGGGGCTCTGTTTGAGTGGGTGCTTGGCTCACTCGCTGCCTTCAGGGTGCACCAAACAACTCAGCCTGGTGCAGAGTCTGGAAGCATCTCTACAACTTTGCAACTGATTTTAAGAAAAGACTCCATTTCAAAGAATAAGTTGCAAACACTGCCAGAATGTGAGGAGGAACATTTTTTTGACCATGGAAATTTTAAATTATCTCTTCTGTGTGCCATTTTAAGTAACATTACTTTGCTAGAAAAGTAGAAAGTGCATCTTCCTTATATATCTCTCCCTCCCACTCTTGCCTCAACTCAGTCCTTCCAGAGCAATTAATATAAGTTCTGCTCGTCCAGGCTACTATCCCAGGATTAAATTTAACAACACTAAATTGAATGACAGAGAGGGTGGAGCAGCAGAAAATGTTTTACAATTCTATCTACAGAACATCAGAGTAAAACAAACCAGGCAAGAACAGAGAATTCGGCTATTTCATTAGACCGTGGAGCCTAATATTATCCCAAACATAAATCTGTACTTTAACAACAACAACAAAAATATTGGAAGCCTTATGATTCTCCACAACATTGTTTCTGTCCAAAAGATTCTTAATTTCACAGAAGATGAAGTGTAGAAAATCAACTCATGGAATTCACTAGTCTGAACATGATGGCCATCCTCCTTGAAGTAACTGACTTGATAAAATAATGGAATGGGTTTTTGAAGATTCAGTTATAGTATCATATAGGTGACAACACGTTTAAGAACTAAGCAGAGTAGGCCTGGATATAGTATCTTAGAATTATCATAAAGGTATGATCCTATTTCTCCCATTATCTGACTTCATTGACCTTATAATTGAAAGATCAAAATGAGGACAATCCATCTCACTAATTAGAAATTTACTAGCAAAGTTTTGCTTTGCTTTCCTGACTTTAGGTTTGGAGGGCTTAATTTCAGAGAGTGGAATGTTTCCACCAAGAGATAAAACAATTGTTCCATTGAATTATAAATCTCTTTTACCTATTTTGAGCCCCACCTGGCATGCTTCGGGGATACTATTTCTCAGTACTTGGGATTGTTCTGCAGTGAGCTCAGCAGTAGAAAGTGAACTCAAAGAATCAAGCCAGAGGGAAAGCTGGGGTCTCCTGAATGCAAAATATGCACTCAGACTATTTAGTAGGTCTCTGGACCTAACATATATGTATCTATGTGAAGTATTACATATTTATATTGATGTATTAATATGTGATATATGGTATGCATATACAAATTTTTTTTCTGTATTCAGTCATATTTATAGTCCATGTGTGTAGGATAACATTGGGTTTGTCCTTTCAGCCTTGCCACGGGGAACTTAGTTTACCTTAAATCAATGTCCTTTCTGTATGGACACAGGAAGACTGTTAATATTATGCTTTGTAACTTGGGAGCTGATTGACTCCAATAATATTTACCCCAAGGCATCTGTTTTCTCAACTCAGTTGTCCTTAGTTCCTAGCATCCCAAAATCAGAGTCCCGATGAGGGACAGAATGGACCCAGGACAAGCTGTAAGCTACCCTGGTATCGAAATGGGCCAGGCCAAAGCACCACAATACTCAACTATAAGTTGAGAGCATGGTCATAGACAAATGCTGTCATGACCCAAAAGTAACGACAAGACTTGGACCTGCTGGGGTTAGGAAGACTAACCTGGCCTGAGGACTGTGGTCTGAAATATATAGTGAATGTCCTCAGGAAGAACCAAAGTCTAATACATCTCTGTACTGTACAGTAATACTGTACTCATACAGAATGACTTTGCTAGAAATACTAGAATTAAATTTTATTGTAACTATTTAAGTGGATTACTAGCTAAGGAAAGAAGATAGCGACACACCCTTGTTTGGATCCCACCCTTGAGGGGATCTCCTAAAATATGGAGTAATCTTCTTACATGAGATTTTGTTAACTTCCTGGAGAAGTTGTCTTACACTTCTTTGTTGATTTGTTAATGTTCAACCCACCTTTGTGTCACCACCCTAGATGATAGCTAGATAAACTAAGACTGTAAGAGAAGTAGAAAAGAGAGGCAAGACAGAAGCGGCAGAGAAAACACAGAAGAAAGAAAACACAGAAGTGGAGCAGAAGACAAAGGGGCAGAGGTAAGACAGAAGCAAGGAGAAAATACAGAAGCAGAGAGAGAAGACACAGAAGCAAGAGAGAAGACACAGAAGCACAGACAGAGAGAGGTTGGAAGAGACCAGAGGAGAGAATACAGAGACAGAGATAGAGAGACAGAAGAGAACACAGCAGCACACACAGAAGCAGAGCACAAGGAGGAGCCATCCCAATCCGGTCAAGAGCACCAAACACAAGCGAAGCGGCACACGCACGAGAGAACTGCCCTGAAAGCCCGCGAACAACACAATACATCATCACACATCATCGCACTCCCCCGAGCGCCCGCCTTTGTATTTTTCACACATGTGCTCCCCAACTACACTGTAATAAACTTGATTGGGTGCCCAGGCAACTCAATAGCAATGATTGGTTTTTTTTGTGCTGTTTACATAAATTCGAGAATACTCAGGGGTGCTTCTATAATAGAACTACCCTCATATTTCAATAAGCTTTTACGGTGAGAATGCCTCTGTTACTGAAGTACCTATCTCAGCTATCCATAAACCTTTACGTGGTAGAGGTCTCATATCAGTCTGTAGGCTGTAGACCCCTGTAATTAGGAACTGTGTGGGCATTTCTATGAGTGTGCATTACATATCTGATCATCATTGTTTGCAATTTGACAGTGGAAAGAGAGAAGCTACAATTCAGACTCTGTTTACCTACCCACAACTGTTCAGTACCATCTACCTTAATTTTTTAAAGCATGGAGGGCCTCCCAAGCAGTGCTCTGAAGACATTGAAGGTGGGGGATGGGGGGAGGAGTTCCTTCCAGGCTATTCTTAGCGAATACATACAACAGTTCAATGTGAAGACTCAAGGACACTGCTTCTCAGGCCCTGTGGTAACTTGCTCAGCCCTTGCAGTGCCAGGGATTACCTGGGCCACCCCACTATTGCTTGGGAGCCTCTGGGGCAACAACTAGCACTGCTGGGTGTATTGGAGGAGGTGGGGCTCCAGATCAAATTAGGGTTGGCCTCATGCAAGGCATTATCCTTAACTCCTGTATTATATCCCTAGCTCTTCTTCCATCTTATCAAAGTCACTATTTTAAATACTTTCTGATAAGTTTCTATAGTTAAAAGAGAGAAAGCTACTTTTTAATTTACCTAAGTAAGTCTGATTCCTATCAGAAAGCATTCGCCCTCAATTGGAATCATCTAAAGAGGGTTGTTACAAAGGTACCACTTATGGGACCAGAGAGATAGTAGAGTAAGTAAGGCACTTGCCTTGTATGTGGCTGACCTGAGTTAGATTCCTGGCATCTCTTATGAGCTCCCAAGCACTGTCAGGAGTGACTCCTGAGTACAAAGCTAGAAGTAATCTCTGAACATTGGTGGTGTGATCCCAAAACCAAAAGCAGAGCAAAAAAATACCCCCCCCCAAAAAAAACCACAAAGATACCATTATGGTTCCAGTTGGGTAAAGAAGAACCATGAAGGGACAGTGAAATAACCTGGAGTTATTAAAATCAGCACTGTTACCATATCTAAACACAAAGGAACAAGGGAAAAACTTACCAAACCAAATAGTGGAATATTCAAATAGTGGAATCCATCAACAGTGAGGCTGTGACTTTCAGAGAAGCAGTATAAATTGGACAAATACATAGCTCACCTGGGGCTGGAGCTATAGCACAGCGGGTAGGGCGTTTGCCTTGCACAAGGCCAACCCGGGTTCGATTCCTAACATCCCGTATGGTCCCCTGAGCACTGCCAAACGTAATTCCTGAGTGCAGAGCCAGGAGTAACCCCTGTGTATTGCCAAGTGTGACCCAAAAATAAAAAAAAATACATACCTCACCTATCTCTGCTACCTGTTTTCCACAGAAAATGAGAGACTTTCAACTGTCCAAATCCAAGAAAACTTGGTTCACTTTTTCTTATCTTTTTGAGTCACTCCTGGCGATGCTCAGGGGTTACTCCTGGCTCTGCACTCAGGAATTACTCCAGGTGGTGCTCAGGGAACCATATGGGATGCTGGGAATCGAACCCAGATTGGCCACATGCAAGGCAAACGCCCTACCCACTGTGCTATCACTCCAGCCCCTTGGTTCTCTTATTATTTGATCTCTCTGGGAATCGCACCCAGATTGGCCACATGAAAGGCAAACACCCTACCCGCTGTGCTATCATTCCAGCCACTTGGTTCTCTTATTATTTGATCTCTCTCCTGTATTTCACATGATAAACTATTCCCTTCATTTTGAAAGCATCATTTGCTTTTATTTCTAAGACAATGCTATTCCTCAGGGGTCTGTTACCAATATATCTTTTCTTCTTGGATAAACTCATTTGTTCTGGTACCCCCATTACCACCTGTTTTTCCATTTTCCCCATATTCCCATAATATCTTGTTTTAGTTTGGGTTTCCTGACTAGCAGATGCTAAAACAAGGGTTTGCTTATTGTAGAGATGTAGATTTATAAATGATGATGCCAGGAAACTTCACTGGTAGATAGAGAAATAAGACAGAGTGGAAAGAGGGTAAATGAAATGGACACTAATAAGCAAAATATGACAAGAGGCAAAAAACTTAGTCTTACTAAGGATCTCCAGAAAGTTGTGTAAAACATGCTGTAGGGTTATACCAGCCATAAGGAAAATGGTCTGGTTCTTTATACAAAACTGCTAAGAATCATTAGATGAGGGCTACTCCCAGAGGGCATTCTTTCTCAGCATTACTTTCCTGCCATTAATATAGGTACAGCTGTCTCTCAGAACAGTTATTAGCAATAGAAAGATGGGCCAGAATATAAAGTGTAATAGAACATGGGTGACGTTCAGCATTGGCTTTACTTCCAAATTTCTATTTTTTGTTCAAACTTGCCTATTTTTCCTCTATCTTATATTCGACTGCTTATATGGAGCTCTAGGATAAGACCTGCCTATCTTCCACTCCTCTCCTCACATCTCTCTCCCTGACTACAGAGACTAGCCTCACCATCCATCCAGCATCCCAAAAATATACATACCAGTCAAGACAGGTTTCCAAGTCAGGACTGGGCCAATATCTGAACAATGATTTCTTCTAACATTTCCCTCCCACTCCACTGTCTCAGTTTAAGTCCGATTATTTTTTTGTCTGAACTCTTGCAATAATCTCTGAATTGGCTTTTTTTTTCTCTCTCTCTCTCCCTATTCTACTACACTTACCATCTGTATAAACATTTTACATAAAATCCTCCAAAATCTTCTCAAGGGCCTTTCCATTACTTCAGGCCAAGATTCTAAGTTTAGTTATACAGAATGATCTGTTCTCTCTCCTAATTTCCATCTTTTCCTTTCCAATCTTCTATATCCATTATACATGCCTGCCCAGTTCCCTGTACTCATAGTTCTTTGTATATGATTAAGCCCAATATTAGCTTATGTTTCCTTCCACCATGTTTGTTCTTCCCCTGGTTACCTACTTTGTTAGTTCATACTCATGACAAAAGCAATTTCTCTGCCAGACCTCCCAGGAAGACATAGATTAGATCTCTTGGTTGTGCTTTTGTAGCACTATCAGGATAATAATCACATATCCACTGAAATAATTAAATAGCTATTCTTGAGTACAGTAAAGATAGGAAGATACCAGAAGTGATACAAAAAGGACTTATACCTGATATAAAAGCACAAAAAATTGGATAATACTCACATCAGATAGGAAGTTCATAGAACCTTTTCAGAGATCTCTGCTTCATGTTAGGGGGCTGAGTTGTGGACAGATTCAGTTCTGATAATCTATCATAATAGTTCAATTAAGGTCTTTTTACACAAGAACTAGATTTATAATTATTGTTGCTTATCAGATAACTGAGTATCTCCATGAATGTCTTGTCACATCTGCCACAGATCAGTATTTCATGAATAAACATAGTATTTGATTAATGTTTTTCCTTCATCCCTTTAAGGTTACCTTGCTTACTGTGCTACCTTATGACCTTTTCCACTCCAGAACCCTAGCATGTCCATGAAGACTAGTGATTCCAATTCAAGAACAGCATTTCCAACTTGCAATAGAATATACAGAGAGAAACTATTCACTTTTTAAAATGTAAATGGAATATTTTTAGTGTTTCAAAGTGTTATAATAAAGAGCATGTCTTTCAGACCTTCACAAAGGGAAAGTTATAGAGAGGTAGTGTAAATCATGTGTTTTAATCTCATTTTTATATCCTAATGATCTCAGATATTAAATGTCTTGTCTTTTTCTTTTACCCAGGGATTTCTGGCCTCCCAACTTTATTTAGTGTTTGTTGGTATTGGGTCCAGTCTTCAATGAGTAACTTAGAAAACTGTTAGGAATTCCATCTTCCCAAACCAGCATGTCAAACCCAAAATCTGATTTAAAAAACTTATAAAACAAATTTAGTCCAATCTAAAATTATACACCTTACTCACTGAATTAACACCTCAAAATATATTAATACAGCACTATCTACATCCTCCGAGTCTTTTGCTGCATAACTTGGCAATTTAAATTTTTCCAAATGACTTAACAATTGTTTATTTGATTAGAATATATACTACTTGCGTAGAGAAATTGAGGAAAATTCTCACCCAATGGCAAGGATATTATTTGTAAGGTTATAACAAGGTCTTCCAGTACAGCATTCTTATGCTAGCAAAGAAAGCCAAAATTTAGTAGGGTTCAGGGTATAAATTCTTTAAAAGTTGTCTAAATTTTCTCCAAAGTTATAATTCCTTTTTGAATATTCTCTATTTATTTTTTCTCAATTTATATAGGAAGAAAAGCAAAGTTATGGATTCCACCTGCAATGCTGCTTATTTTCAGAGTAAGATCTCTGTCTAATTTTGAACTTAACTGAAATAAGTCCTTTGTAAAGAGGTAAAAAATAATTATATATCTGTTCCTAGATCCTTGACTATGCATCAAGCTACAATTTAAATTCTGAGCTCTCCCTTCATGACCTTCCAGATCAAGAGTCTACCTGCCCTACAGAGTGTCATTTCCAAGGATGACTATATGTATGGGTTTTCCTGGCACCATCATGCCAATATCTCATCTTAGAATTGTTAATGATTCCCCTTTTCACTTTCAAAGTGTCCCAGTTGTTTATAGATTTTGTTTATCCATCAAATACCTCAATTCTATCTATACCTCAATTCATTTATACCACCAATGAATACTCAAAGTAACTATGATGAAAGCTATTTCATGAAACCATAATTTCATAATGGAATGAGTTATCAGTCTTTCTGTCTTCTTTTTATGATCTGTTCCCCGCAATCATTTTGGCACTATTGAGTTTAGTTGCGAACTTCCGTACCTATTACTAGAACTAAAACAGAAAGAAATTAATTATTGAGTACTTGGAGCTTACAGAATTTGGAAGGGTTTGAACCCATGGCCAATGATAATGAATCAAGAGAAATGTCCAATATAAGACTGCTCTATCAGAAATCCCATATTTGCTGTCACTCACTGTTTAGCATCAAAGTGGTACTAGGCTATTAACACACAACCGGAGTTATTTAGTGGATCCAATTTCTCTGTATATGATCCCATATTTCACATTGTTCCTCTATGCAGTGTAAGTTTTTGCAGGGGTATCTTCATAGGAACTAATGTCATGGGCAGAAATTAGTAAGAAAAATTCAAAGGGCTTTTATTCTTGTCTTTGACATACAAATTACATTTACATTAGAAAGCTTGTAGGGTCCAAATGCACAGGGAAGAAAGTGGTAGTAAGAGTCAGTGGTGGCTCCAGAATTTCTAGCACTTCAAGAGAAACTATTTCACTGGTTAAAGGGATTCATGGATTTTCCTTAAAGCTGTGTTCACATAACAAACACACTGTTTTTACTTAGCTCAGTTGTTTATTTCAAGTGGTATCTCAGAGAGCTAAATCAGACAAATGAGTCAAACTTTGGCACCACAACCCAGATAGAAAAGGCAAAATACTCTTAAGACTACTACCCTGACTTCACAGGTTGAACTGCATTGCCTCTGAATTGCAAAGCAAAATTTTAAAGATCTTTAGAGGGTTCTATCATATCAACATATATCAACATACATTTTCCCTAAACAGTCTTTTGAGAGAAAAAAACTACTTTAAAAACAATATTGGTATACAATTTTCGCAAAATACAAACTATTTTACAAAACATTATAAATTCAAAACTTGCAGAGAAACTTGGATTTCTTTTTCTCCCTCACCAAACTGGCACAGGCAGGCTGGAACATTTTCTCTTTTGCTATATTGCATCATTCTTTGTTTTTTAACTTCTTAGTTTGGTCTCCCTAACATAAACCATCCCATTGCTTTATTTTTATTTTATATCTTTTTTTAGTGACTAAAGCTTTAATGAATTACTTTTTTTTATTGGATCACTGTGAGCAACATTTACAAAGCTTTCATGTTTGAGTTACAATCAGACAGTGATAAAATACCCATCCCTCCACCAGTGTACATTTTCCACCACTAATGTTCCCAGTATCCCTCCCCCAACCCCTGTCCCTCCCCTGTCTCTGCCTCTATGGCAGACAGTTTCTCTTTCTCTCTCTTTCTCTCTCTCTCTCCCTCCCTCTTTCTGGGCATTATTATTTGCAATATAGATGATGAAAGGCCAACATATTTTGTCCTTCACCTACTTTCAGCACATATCTCCCATCCCGAGGGATTCTTTCAACCATCATTGAATTAGTGATCCCTTCTCTATCCCAGCTGCCTTCTCCCCCAGTTCATAAGGCAGGCTTCCAACCATGGACCAGACTTCTTGGCCCTTGTCTCTACTGTTCTTGGGTGTTAGTCTCATATGATATTTTATATTCCCCAAATGAGTGCAGTAATTTTATATCTATCCCTCACTTTCTGACTCACTTCACTTAGCAGGAATCTCTCCACAACCATCCATTAATAAGCAAATTTCATGACTTCATCTTTCCTAACATCTGCATAATATTCCATTGTGTAGATGTACCAAAGTTTCTTTAACCAGTCATCTGTTCTCAGGCACTCGGGTTGTTTCCAGTTTCTGGCTATTGTGAACAGTGCTGTAATGAACATATAGGTGCAGATGTCATTTCTACTGTGCTTTTTTTGCACCCTTGGGATATATCCTAGAAGTAGTATTGCTGGGTCATATGGAAGCTCAATTTCTAGCTTTTTAAGAAATGTCCATATTGTTTTCCAAAAAGGCTGGACCAGTTGGCAATCCCACCAACAATGGAAGAGAATCTATTTCTCCCCACATCTGTGCCAGCACTGGTTGTTCTTATTTTTTTGGATGTGTGCCAGTCTCTGTGGTGTGAGATGATATCTCATTGTTACTTTGATTTGAATCTCCCTGATGATTAGCAATGTAGAATATATTTCCAAGTGCCTTTTTGGTCATTTGTATTACTTTTTTGAGGAAGCTTCTGTTAATTTCTTCTCCCCATTTTTTGATGGGGTTGGAGGGGTTTTTTCTTTTACAGTTCTACTAGTGTCTTGTATAGCCTGGGCATTAACCCCTTATAAGATGGGTATTAGGTAAATATTTTTCCCATTTAATGGGCTCTCTCTGTATTTTGGTCATGGTTTCCTTTGAAGTGCAGAAGATTCTTATGTAAGTTTAATGTAGTCCCATTTGTTTGTTTGTTTCCACTTGCTTGGTCAGTGGTGTTTCATCCTTAAAGATGCTTTTAGCTTCAAATCCCATTGCTTTAAAGGTACCTTTGGGGCAACAGTCTTAGTTACCTCTGTGGGGTTCCAGTGATACCTTTCTCATTGCCCCAAGTCTATTAAAACCATTCCCTGTGCATTTTCTTTTAGATTTTTTAATCAAGTCATGCAATGAGACTCTTAAATCCTAAGTCAAATGGCACAAAAAAAGAAACAACTTCTTTTCAAGTCCAACATGGAAGAGGGGCTCTGTGTTGCTAAACATAAATTTTGCAGATCTGTTGGCTTCTCAGTTCATAGCACTCAACTCCTTGGCTCCTCAGCAACTCCTTCTCTTCAGCTGCATCTCGAGTTTTCAGCTGGGGGAAGTGCGCTGGAGACGCAATGAAATCGTAGTGCCGGTCCAGATAGCGCAGGTAGATGAGCATGTGAAGGGCATAGGCCAGCACCAGCAACAGGATCAGGGACATGGCCAGGCCAATCAGAATGGCTGGCGAGAAGGACGAGGCACAGTCTCGGGCCTTGGCAAACTGGCTCCCCCTGATGGTAAAGCCTTGGATCTGTCAAGAGAAGGAAAAGATCTGAAGTAAGACAATCTTTCTCAGAAAAGAATTCAGAGGGAAGGAAGATGAGAAAGGGAACTAATGCAGGAACACAGGCCAGGGGCCTCAGGTATGTCAGTGATAGGAAGAGTCATGTAGCTATAGATGCAAGGCACAGACTCAACAACACTGAAGACACGAGATCTAAGTGACAGCTATCAATATTTGAAATGTGCAACGTGCTTGGGGGTATAGGGTGGGGGATGGGGACAGGGAGTGGGAGCACATGGACACTGGTGAAGAGAATCTGACACACGAGGTGGGATTGGTGTTGTGCTGTGTGTCCAAGACTCATCTATCAATAACTTTGCCAGTCATAGCTCTTTAATTTAAAAATACCTTTAAAAAGCAAAACAAAACATAGTCTTTCTCTCTTAAGATCTAATTCCCAGCTGGTTTGGGGGAACTGAACTCCTAGTTCGCTAAATGAAAGATACTGTGGCTATATTTGCTAAATAATTTGAACACATTACCTAACCAATGTGAGTGTGCTTATGGCAACAGTGAAATTTAATTATAAGTAAAGATCCAGAATCCTGGGTAGGTAGAGTTGTCATAATCAAAAGGTTCGTGAAATTCAAGTCTCTAAAGCCTCTTTTAATCTGATCCTCGGAAGTGTTCTGGCTCTTCTCAAACCACAACTGCTGTGAAATCTCTAAAATTCAAGGCACACTCAAAACTGTACAAACTTCATTAAGAATTTTGTATTAGAAGATGAAATCATGCTATTTGCCACTTTGGGGTTGGATCGGGCATGTCATGTTGAGTGACGTCAGCCAGAAGAGAGGGACAGTTACAGAATGATCTCTTTTTTGGGAGAGGGAGGGGGTAGGCCACACCCTGCATTGCCCAGGTCTTACTCCTGGTTCTAGGCTCAGAAAACTCTCCTGGCTGGGTTCAAGGGACCATGTGGGGTTCCAGGGATTGAGCCCAGGTGGGCCACATGCAAGACAAATGCCCTGCTGATACTATCACTCGAGCCCCAGAACAATCTTTCTTATATATGGGGTATAAAGAAGCATAGTAAGGAAATAACAAATAGACAAAGGCAACAGAACCTGAGAACTGTTCTACAGAACTGGGCTTGCTGTCGTGGGGTACCAGGGTTTGAGTGAGACGACACTGAGACTGTGATGGAGAAAACAGACATTCTGATGGGGGTATAGCACGGAATGCATGAAATCTTATTATTACTATAAATCATGGAGCCTCAAATTTTAAAATAAGTTTTAAATAATTTCAATTTTGACAACTTTGTTATGAACAACTTTGTAAACTATGGTGTTTAAATGAGAAAAAAATTGTAGTTTTGTCTTAGTTCCTCTGTCTTGTACTCTGTTGACAGGAAGTCTCTTAAAGGAAAATACCCTAGTTCCAAGGAAATAAAATAGAGATAATAATAAAAGTTGACACTCATCTGAGGTATTTTTATGTACCAGATAGTACCTTAACTCATTGCTCACAAAAGCCTAAGAGTAAGCTACTAATGTAATCCCTATTTTATAGATGAGGAAACAGAGGCAAAGAGAAGTTAAGAAAACTTGCCTAGAGTCATACAAATGTCAAGAATCCAAACCCAGTCCATCTGGCTTCAGATTTTCTTGTCAAATTATGATTCCAGAACTCCTGGTGAGTTCTGTCTCATCTTTCTCCTGTCATTACTTCTTCCTCTTTTTGGCTGTACCTCACGGATCCAACTGTTTTTTTAGGAGCCATATACCAGCCCCTCCTAGCATCCTGCCCACAAAACAAAAAGAACACTTTCTCATTTGTGTAAATGAAGTAGTGTAATTACTTGGAAGTCAGAGAACTTCAGCTTGACAAATGTCCCTGAAAATAGAACACTGTCAAAAGAAAAGGAACAGGGTTAACAGAACGACTACTCTAAAATGAGAGCAACCTCTTATGGAATGCAAATCCTACATTTAGCTGTCATTTAGAACATAAACCTACATAGTACCACTTCATTCAATCTCCTTGTTAATTTTAAAAGGGAACATCAGAAAATGGAATTATCCATGAGCATTTTATTAAGAATTCAATTTTTATGAGTTAAGTGGAATGTGGGCATAGTTCCATGTGAAAATAATTGTAGTCACCCATCGTGACCTTAGAGGCCTTGCTCACCAACAGTCTGTGATCTAGAATGAATCCAAACAGCTTCTAAAGGAGATTCTTGGCTTGGCTTTTGGGATCCTTTTTCTGTCCCCTACTACGAAGAGACAAAATAGACTTCTCTTCAGACTAGCTCCTGAGGAGTCAAGTTCCTCAGTGACGAAAGTTGGCCTTCTTGATTAATATAACTCCAGCCAAGCCAACTCCTGGGTTATATTGCCACTTAATTTTTGCCATTTGATTCATTGAGAACAGAATCTGTGAATAACGTCTGAATATTATCTATCCATTTTCTTCTCCACCAATGGTTGAAAAAACTTTTTTAAGCTCATGGGTGAGTATTGTTTGTTGCAGATTTCTTGACATCCTGATCATTTCCCATAAGAATCCAGAGTTTGGGGCTGGAAAGATAGAATAGGAGTTAAGGCACTTGCCTTGCACATAGCTGCCATTGATTTGATCTCCAGCCCCAATGTAGTGTCCTGAGCAGAAAGCCAGCAGAAAGCGCTAAGAACACCAGGTGTGGCCACAAAACAAAACAAAGAAAAGAATCCAGAGTTTTGGGCTGGGGAAGAGACTCAAAAGGCATTCTTCACATGTGAGAGACCAAAATTTTATACATAGCATCACGTGGTACCCTGAGAACACCAGAAACACCCCTAACCCAGTAGTAACAGTGGAGTGGTCCAACTCACCCCTGCAAATATGCAAAGAATGGAAGTGACTGAAGGGAGGCCATCTGTTTCACAAATGGGAATTTCAGAGTTGTCGCTTCTCTTGAAAAGCTAGAGGACCAGCAATACTGGGCCTGCATTCCTATGAAGCAAAGTTAGCTGGAGTTGAACAAAAAACACTCCTTGACCTGATGATCAACTTTGCCACAGCCCCCAGCTGGCAACCCTTGAGGCCTTTGAATTTTTAAGCCAAGGCAGTTGAGTTTGCTATGCATGGGGCATCACTCTATTTCATTTCTAGACTACACCAGATAAACAAAGATTCATGTGGAGACAATAGACTTTTGAACATATTCTTTAACCACCATCATCATCACCCCAATTCACCCTGGACTAACTGTGTGCTCTGCCCTGAGCTTATGTTCAGGTGTTTTAATAAGGCTCAGCTTGACAATGTTGGGTTCCTGGAAAGGATATTGTTCAGGATATTGGTGTGCCCTGCATCACAGCGGGGATAGATGCACTCCTCACAAGCACAGTTCCAATAGTCTTCTGAACCCCATGAACATGAAACTGAGGAACTGTTTTTTATGTCGACTGTTTCAAAGTTTTAGGGTCAAATCTCTGTCACTTCCGTCCAGGGCAAAGAGAGGATATGATGGTTTTTACCAACCTCACCAGTGGCCCAAACTGATCTTTTCTTCCTTTGGTTTTCTTAACCCCTACATCTTTGCTCTTTGGTGTTTTTTGGTTTTGTTTTTGCTTTTTACTTTATACAATACAATCTACCATCTTAACCTGTCTTTTCCATTTTCAGGTATACAGTCAAGTGGCATTAACTACGTTCACATTATGAAACTAGTGCCACCATCCTTCCCCAGAACAGTTCTCTCTATGCCAAAACTCTGTATGAGTTAAACAGGAATGCTTCCCTCCCCATCTTCCTCCAAGCCCTGGAAACCACTATTATACTCCTATCTCCAAATCTGACTACTCTAGATACTTCATGTAAAAGGAATCATAAAAACATTTATGATTTTTTTGTATACTTCTCTCAGCATAATGTCCTCAAGGTTCACTCATGTTGTAAGTATCTAAATTTTTCTTCCTGTTTAAGGCTGAATTACATTACATCCTAGCTCTCTAGATCTGGGTTTTGTCTGCTTACAATTGGACATTTGGGATGTGCCCCCTTTAGGCAATTGCTAATAATGCTGCTATGAACATGGTATATATACAATTCAAAGTCCATGGTTTGAATTCAAAACAGAATTGCCATATTCCATGGTAATTCTATATTTAATTCTCTTGAGGAATAGCTATACTGTTTTCCATTGTATAAGTGGCTATACAAGTTAACATTTCAATCAGCAACATATAGGAATTCTAGTTTTCAATGTTATTTTTCTAATAGCATTTCCATGGTCACCATTAGTAATTTCTGAAACAAGTTGGGGGCAAAACTTTGTCAATTCTTCTGTTGAAATCATGTGTTACTTCTGGGAATATATATCTCGAGGATGCAAAAAAGCACAGTAGAAATGACATCTGTACCAATATGTTCATTGCAGCACTGTTCACAATAGCCAAATTCTGGAAACAACCCAAGTGCCCTAGAACAGATGACGGGTTAAGTAAACTTTGGTACAGCTACACAATGAAATACTATGCAGCTGTTAGGAGAGACAAAGTCATGAAATTTGCTTATAAATGGATAGACATAGAGAGTATCATGCTAAGTGAAATGAATCAGAAAGAGAGGGACAGACATAGAAGGACTGCACTCATTTGTGGAGTATAGAATAACATAACATGAGGCTGACACCCAAGGACAGTAGATACAAGGGCCAGGAGGATTGCCACATAGCTGGAAGCCTGCTTCATGGGCGGAGGGGAGAAGGCAGATGGAATAGAGAAGGAATCACTAAGAAAATAATGGCTGGAAAAATCAGTCGGGATGGGAGATGTGTGCCATAAGTATATAAAGGACCAAACATGATGGCCTCTCAGAGTCTGTGTTGCAAGCCATGATGCCCAAAACTATAGAGAGAATATGGATAATATTGTCTGCCATGGAGGCAGGGGGAGGATGGGAAAGGCGGGTCATACCAGGGATATTGGTGGTGGGGAATGTGCACTGGTGGAGGGATGAGTGTTTGATCATTGTGTGACTGCAACCCAAACATGAAAGCTTGTGATTATCTCATGGTGATTCAATTAAAATTTTTTTTAAAAATTAAATCATGTGTTAATGATTCCTTGTTTTTGCATTCTACCATATTGTCCCTTCTGCCTGCTTCCCTTTTAAAAATTCAAGAAAAATCAGTAATATGTGGTTATAAATATTGTATACATATAAATTAAACATGCAATAGTGTCTTTGGAGTCAGACAGTTCAGAATTCAAACTCTGGCTTTATCATTCACCACTTATACCACTTGGGAAAATGGTGCAATCATAGGGATTTTTTTTGGTAGACAAAGCATATAAAATAGCACAATGCCAACACATAGAGAGATTTATACTTAGGAGTTATAGTGAATCCTGCCTAATCCAGTCCTATCACATATATGGCAGGGAACTGTTTACTTCCATCAAGACAGATAAGAAATTGAAAAAGTGAGCAACTTGTTGAAGCTGACCCAGGTGGCTGAGAAGTAATTTCAGAGCAGATCTGTTAGATTCTAATATGTAAGTTCCTTCCCCTGGCATTGCCATGATGGTCCTCCCAGCACTGCAGGTTCTAGCTCTGGTTTTCACTCCTGTCCCCAGCACAGCCAACTGTAGTCTCACTGGTCACCAAGCATTACTGGACCAGAGTATTGCCAGGGATCACCCTGGTAATTGATGAGCACTGTTGGGCCATCGTCCTCAGAGGGTCAAACAATGTTGAAGATGCTCCTATGTATAAAAAATAATAATGAAAATGTCTAGAATAAGATACAAATGGGGATGGTAAAACAGTACAGAGGTTAAGGCACTTGCTTGCATGTGGCCAACATCAGATCAAATCTCCAGGACCACATACGGTATCCCTAGCATGGCTAGGGGTCACTCCTGAGCACTGCCAGGGGTAGCCCTGCGATGTCCTCCTCAAAAAAAAAAAAGGGTTTGCATCTTCACTATCCCAACCCAGCTCACAAAAAAACCACAATTCTTTATATTAGGGGGATGTAAGGGAGTACAGAGGGAGATGGTATACATATATGTCTCATAGAAATATGCATATATATGTGAATTCCATTTACATATGGAAAAGATTAGAAAATGCCTATAAAGGGACATGCAAGACTCCACCTTCTGTTTCAGTAAGCTGGGGGGATCCAGGAGCTTTCCTGCCAGGTAAACAGCACAGAGGAACTTAACAGGAACTGTCTGTCAGCCTGAGATCCTGGTGGTGACAAGGACCCTCTTGTGGTCCCATACCTTTCCACAAATACTTTCAAGAGGATCTTTGGGATATTTTCAACTTCCTGGCCGACAGTTCTGTTCTCTACTAACTGCCAGAGCTGTCACTCACACGACAGATGTACTTCTTATCTGTCCTGATAGGATCACTGCTCCAGTCCTGAATGGAAATAAAATAATTGTCCGGCCACCCCTCTCCTGAGAAGGGCCTCTCAGGGCAGGAAGTGTCAGTCACTGGGCTTCATGCCACAGCTTCCCTCCAGCTTTGTGGGCTGGCATTCCTCACTGATAATTATTCCTGACTGCAGAAATCTAAATGTGAGAACAAAGTCCTTGGGGTGGGGGAAGGTCCAGGGAAAGAAAATAATCTCTTCTATGTCATTTTATATTTTAGAAAAAAGTTTTTAAATACTAATACCACTAAGTATGTAACACTCTTCTCTTTTTCCTGAACAGTTTTGTGGCAGGTATTTTCAGACAAATATTGGATTTTGTCAGCACCGCATACAGAGGTGCACTGGAGTTTCAGCTGATTACCTGGAAATCAACAAAAGTGACCTCCCACAGGCTTGACATATCATCCGTGTCGCTGGGCAACAAGAGGGCATCATATCTCTGGAGGTTGCTGACGTGCTGGCAGTGATAAGAGTAACTTGATGGGGCATAAATGCCAGTTGCATTGAAAGTTGCCTTGATCGAGTTATTAAAGATAATCTCCACTCGGTGCACACTAAACCAGCTCTGCATGGACAACTTGTTGTAATTGGTAAGGATGAATCTGAAAGCGATTATAAAACAGCATTACCCCCACAGCACTTGAACAGTTGCTGACACAGCACTTCGTCTGTGAACAGTACAACCGCGCCCTCTTCCGTCAGCTAGCAGAATTGGCACGAAAGAGACAGCATTCTCGGGTTCTATACAAAAGCCTAATGGCTTATGGGAATCAAGCAAGGGACAGGGTAGGGGAGGCCTCCAAAGGGAAGAACACAAAATCCTTCAAAAGGGGAAACATGAACATCTTGGATTTTGGCTTTTTTTACAATGAACACTTGGTTCTAGTATTGCCCAAAAAAGTTGATGAAAAACTTAAATGGATATCAATATAAAATCAGCTAAATAATATATTAAAAGAAGAGTATTCTCTTATTATTAAGGTCGAGCACACTTTTATGTTCTTTGTGTGTTTCATTTTATGAATGAAGTACTACAACTACTACCGTAGATCAGACCAGCAATATTTGTCAGATGAAAAATCTAAGACAGATAAGGATTAGCTTGTTCAAGTTTCACTCAAAGAGCAAGTATTAGATCCCAGCTTCAAAACCAGTTTGAGCTGGAGCAATAGTACAGCGGGTAGGAGGTTTTCCTTGCATACAACTGACCTGGATTTGATCCCTGGCACCCCATATGTTTCCCTGAGCCCTGCCAGGAGTGATCCCTGAGTGCAGAGCCAGGAGAACAGCCTGAACACACACGGGTGTGGCCCCCAAACCAATTAAATTAATTAATTAATAATATTAAATTAAAAAAAAAACAAAACCAGTTTGAGACTAGTGTCCTTATTCTTGGCTATTTTGAAATGGCATACTCTCTACTAATAAAAAATATATATTAAAATATACATAATGTCATCAAATCTTTTAATTTAAAAAAGTGTTATGGGACCAGAGAGATAGTTCAAAGTACTAAAGCACATGCTTTGCACATGGGATCACTAAGTATGATCCCCAGCACTACATTAACACTGAATACTTCCGAGAGTGACCCCTTAACACTGGAACAGAATCACCCTAGAAGCACCACCAATTTTTGAAGGAGGAGAAACTGGGCAGATACTAAGGCAAAAATACTGGAAATATGGAGGCCAAAATATTAATACAGACTAAAAGGGTCACTGGCGATTTTCATTGCCTTATTTTATAGCTTAGTATTTCCTGATTTTTTTTCTTTCCAATACAACTGTATAGTTTTGTCTTAGTTTGGGTCCCTGCATTAGCAGACTCTGAATCAAAAATGTGAAGACAAGAAGTATTTGGAGAGATGAGCTAAAATTTATGTTAGAATTTGGTCATTCAGAATATATAAAGCAGAGAGAAGAGAAATAACAGAGGAAGAGAAAGCAACTCCCAAAGGGCAGAGAATTAAGCCAATGTCTGCTGCAAGAAGTGGAGCTTGATGCCTCTGAGAAAGCCTGGGAGCCAGGTGGAGGGCAGGCCTGAGTTCTCCAACCCGAGGGAGTCAGGATTCTTTTAGTTCTTGGCTGAAAACTGCTGGAGTAGGGCTGGCAAACTGGTCCCTTTGGACAGAGAAAGCGTTTAAGCAAGAAAACACTGTTGAAAATGAGCTGGTGAACTAACCATACTTATCTCAAATGGAAATATCCAAGGAGGTGTAGACAAGTTTCTGAAAGTATGTGACCCATAACTTTAATATCACAAAGCATAATAAAGCCATTTTCAAAGCCATTTTCAGAGGAATGGGATCAGAGACAGACCCATTCTAAACACATATACAAACATGTGTATGTGTTTAATATTCTGTTTTTCTTACACAGCTTTCCTGAAAGGTGATAGCATGTGTTTTTTTGAATTAAGACCATCCTATACAGTCCCACGATATATAGTGCTCTGAGGGAGCATTTTCCAGGTTAGATCACAGGTTCTCAAAGTAGTCAAGTGCAACAATCTTTCTTAATGCATGTCATCACAGAAACCTATACATCCAGGTTTATGCTGTGACATTCTAAGAGTAACAAAGGTACGGGGTCTTTCTCAAACATGCTTGGTCACTGGGCCTCTTTTCTCGGGAATCCTATATTTTCACTTATGTTTTCATAGAAGTCAGCTTAGAAAAGATGGCTTTATCGCACCCTGCTGGTTTTCTCAGTAATATGAAAGAGTCAGGTGACTGTCTACACGAAAAGAATCGGTCCTATAGGAAGGGAAGCATTATATTTTTATAAGAAAAAAATGTAATACCTTCAAATTCCCAACACGGCATCGGAGTAGTTTTTAAGTGACTGAATAAACCCCAATGCTGGCAGGTGTATCCTTCCTTACATAAAGATAGAAAAATGTAGGCCTGTTTTGTCTGTTGGGGAATGGGGCTAACAAACTTTTTCATTATTGTTAAATAATCAGTGGTTTATTGCAGAGAGCTACAGAGAAAACAGCTTCAAATCAGAGCCTCAGTGGTTGGAGTTTGAAATATATTTTATCCTTAGCTCAGAGGGAAAGGGTATTATATTCTCCCATCCATGTATTCATGTGTCCTAATAGAGGAAGAAAAATTATGGTACACAAAACACTGGTCCCAGCACTCCCAGCCCATGCACTGAATCATTCAGATTGGTTTGGCAAATGTCACTGGGAGTTTTCCTAAGGCCCCATGAGCACAGACTGGGAGGTCTCCACCCACAAAAATAAAGAACAAAACTTTACCATAGGTAGGGTCCCATCATAACATGCTGACTGCTCAGTGAAGTGGCATTTCATGTGTACAGGACTTGGCCCAGAGCAGGCTCTGATACTTACATACTGAATGAAAAATGATACGAAGCTCATCTGAAGAGCTGAGTCTAGGGTATCCAAAGGTATTCCTATGACATGCCACAGTGGCAGACATACCTACCTTAGATCTAAACCCGTAGGATTTTCAGCATCAACAAACTTCAGAGACAACCTAAGAAAACAGAAACAACAGTCTAGAGATGGGAGCTAGATAATACAGAGGTTAAGGGAGATGGATAGTACAGAAGTTAAGGCACCCATCTTGCATGTCACTGACTTTGGTTCAATTCTTGGCACAGCATTTGTTCTCCTCACCCTAATAGAGTGATGACCCTGGACACCACTAGGTGTGGCCCCAAATGAACAACAATAACAGTAACATTTTAAAAGAGGGATTATCTTTACACCATGCTCAAAAGTGATCTCAAAATCGGGATGGGAGATGCGTGCTGAAAGTAGACTATAGATTGAACATGACGGCCACTCAATACCCCTATTTCGGACCACAACACCCAAAAGGAGAGAGAGAGAGAACAAAAGGGAATGCCCTCCCATAGAGGCAGGGAGGGGGGGTGAGGGGAGGGGGCTGGGATTGGGAGGTGGGAGGGATACTGGGTTCACTGGTGGTGGAGAATGGACACTGGTGGAAGAAGGGGTGCTCGAACATTATATGAGGGAAACACAAGTATGAAAATGTGTAAATCTGTTACTGTACCCTCATGGTGATTCACTAATTAATAAATAAAAAAAGGAAAAAAATGTATCACAGAGGCTGTGCAGATGCCTAGGATACACATCACCCTGAGTCTGACCCCTGTATGACATCCCTTCCATAGCATCACTGGAAATAGCCCGCAAGAGGCCCTTAGCACTGCAAAAGAGGCAAAATAAAACCCAGGAATTACATACCTAAGTACAACAAATACTATCACACTTATAGAGAAAAACATTTTGCAATCTGTGACAGGCAATGGTTTCTTAAAAACACACACACATACAAAACCATAAAAGCAGAAAAGGGGGGAAATGGACAAATTAGACTTATAAAAAATCTTTTGCTTTCTAAAAGGTGCTATTCAGAAAACAAAAGTTAGTAAAAGAATGGCAGAAAATTTTCAAAATTTTCACATTTATACAAAAATCTTATATTCAAAACACAAGAAAAAAGTAACATTTAAATTTACTAAGAAAACACAGAGAAAGCATTTCACAAGATTCAGCACCTGTTTATGATGAAAACTCTCAGCAAAATGGGCACTAAAGGAACTTTCCCCAATATAGTCAAAGCCATCTACCACAAGCCCATAGCAAACATCATTCTCAATGGGGAGAAACTAAAAGCCTTTGCCCTAATATAGGGGACAACACAAGGTTACCCACTCTCGTCATTCCTATTCAATATAGTACTGGAATTCTTGCCATAGTAGTTAGGCAAGAAAAAGATATCGAGGGCATACAGATAAAAAAGGAAGAGGTCAAGCTATAACTATTTGCAGAAAATATGATACTAAGAAAATCCTAAAGACTACCAAAAAACTCTTAGGAATAATAGGTTTGTATAGTTAAGTGGCAGGCTACAAAATCAACACCCAAAAGTCCATGACTTTCCTATGTACAAATAATGAAAGAGAAGAAAGATATATATATATATATATATATATATATATATATTAAATCCCATTCACAATACTGCCTCAAAAAATTAAGTACCTCAGAATCAGCTTAACTAAAGAGGTGAAGGACCTATACAAAGAAAATTACAAAACACTACCTCAAGAAATAAAAGAGGACAAATGAAAATGGAAACACATTCACTGCCCCTGGATAGGGAGGATTAACATTATCAAAATGGCAATACTCCCCAAAGCACCATATAGATTTAATGAAGTCCCTATAAGGATACCCATGGCATTATTCAAAGACATAGACAAAGCACTCCTGAAATTCATATGAAACAATAAACCCACATGAATAGCCAAAGCAATCCCTTAGAAAAAGAAGATGGGAGGCATCACGTTCCCCAACTTCAAATTGTACTACAAAGCAGTAGTAATTAAAATAGCATGGTATTAGACTAGAAACAGACCCGCAGACCAATGGAACAGAGTTGAATATTCTGTCACAGACTCTCAATTATTATCTATTAATCTTCAATAAAGGAGCAAGAAATGTGAAGTAGAACAGGAAAACCTCTTCAACAAGAGGTACTGGGAAAACTGGATAGCTACCTGCAAAAAAAAAAAAAAAAAAACAACTCTGACCTCGACATAATGCCAGGCACAAAAGTCAGATAGAAGAGGATTAAAGACCTCAATATCAGACCCGAAACCATAAGGTAAATGGATGAAAATGTAGGCAGAACCCTCCGAGATATTGAAGCTAAAATCATCATTATAAAGATGAAAGACCACTAAGCAAGTGTAAACAACATAAACAAATGAAAATACATTAAATTAAGAAGCTTCTGCCCCTCAAAGGAAACAGTGGCCGAAATACAAAGAAAGACCAAGAAATGGGAAAAAATATTTACCTAATACCCATCTAATAAGGGGTTAATATCCAGGATATACAAGACACTAGTAGTACAAGAAAAACCCTCCAACCCCATCAAAAAATGGGGAGAAGAAGTGAACAGAAGTTTTCTCAAAAAAGAAATACAAATATCCAAAAGGCACATGGAAAAAATGCTCTACATTGCTAACCATCAGGAAGATACAAATCAAAACAACAATGAGATATCATCTCACACCACAGAGACTGGCACACATACAAAAGAACAAGAATAACCAGTGCTGGTGCAGATGTGGGGAGAAATAGATTCTCTTCTATTGTTGGTGGGAATGCAGACTGGTCAAAACTTTTTGGAAAACAATATGGGAATTCTTTAAAAAAAAACTAGAAATTGAGCTTCCATATGACCCAGCAATACACTTCTGGAAATATACCTTGAGCATGCAAATAAAGCACAGTAGAAATGACATCTGCACCTGTATGTTTATTGCAGCACTGTTCACAATAGCCAGAATCTGGAAACAATCGAGTGCCTGAGAACAGACTTCTGACTAAAAACACTTTGGCACATTTATACAATAGAATACTATGCAGCTGTTAGGAAAGATGAAGACATGAAATTTGCGTATAAATGGATGGTCATGAGAGTATCATGCTAAGTGAAATGAATCAGGAAGAGAGAGAGAGACTAAGAATGACTGCACTTATTTGTAGAATATAAAATAACATAATATGAGACTGACACCCAAAGACAGTAGAGACAGGGCCAGGAATATTGCTCCATGGTTGGTAGTATGAGCTGGGGAAGAAATCAGTTGGAATGAAGAAGGGATCACTAATTCAATGATGGTTGGAGAGATACTTCTGGATGAGAGATGTGTGCTGAAAGCAGATAAAGGACCAAACGTTATAGCCTCTCAATATCTGTATTGCAAACCATAATGCCCAAAAGTAGAGAGAGTATGAGGGAAATTGTCTGCCATAGAGGCAGGGGGAGGTTTGGGATGGAGGTGGGGATACTGGGAACATTGGTGGTAGAACATGTATACTGGTGGAGGGATGGGTGTTCAATCATTGTACGACTAAAATTCAAACATGAAAGTTTTGTAAGTGTTGCTCATAGTGACTCAATAAAAATAAATAAATTTTAGCTTCTCACAATAAAGTAAATAAAAAATAAATATAAATTTACTAAAACAACAGCCCAACTTAAAATGGCCAAAAGACTCAAGTAACTTACAAAGAAAAATATGCAATTTTTTTACGCAGCTAATGACTACCAAATAAAAAGTGCTCAGCATCTT
This sequence comes from Sorex araneus, assembly GCF_027595985.1. NCBI lineage: Eukaryota > Metazoa > Chordata > Mammalia > Eulipotyphla > Soricidae > Sorex > Sorex araneus. The sequence continues at coordinate 159,031,686 of NC_073302.1, read as the reverse complement.
TAATATAACATAAACATGATATATATTTATAATATAAAGACAAATATTTATTTACATTTTTCTTAACATTAACACAAGTGTTCCTGGAGCAGAAACAGATCAACTATTATTTGTAATAATAACTAACTGTTTCTCCTTTTTATCCAATTCTTTCCCCTAGGCACGAGAAAAGCCAGATATCATCTTGTATGAACTAGCATTTGTAATGCAGGTGAGAAACTAAAATCATGAAACTGGGACTTAATATTGAGAGCTACAGCAATTCCCCATCACCCCCTAGGAAAGGAGGGAAAATCAAGTTCTTTGCTTAATGTCAAAAAAAAAAAAAGATTCTTGAAAGAGAAAAAGGACTCTGAGAGTCTACCTCCAAATGCACACAGAGGAGCTTTATTAGCCTGTGGATGGAAGCAAATGGCTCAGACAAAGGAGACAACTGGCTTTATGATCAATACCATAATACATAAACAAATCTCTCCAAGGGGAAAGTTAGATGTTCTCTTAGTTTCCAATCCCTAAAATGTCTTGATAGTTAACTTTTTTTACATCTTAACATGTGAACACATTCCTCTGAGATAGAAAATCTCTAACTATAAAGCTTTCATAGGACCCAATAGAATGTGTTTAGAAAACACTAAATATGCAAAAAATAAATAAAAATATTTTCTCCATAGACACATTCTAAACATACGCAGCACTAATGAAGATATGAAGTAAATGAAATTCTCATACAATACTGGTATGAGGTAAATGGTACAACCTCTTTTTTAAAAATTGACTATTTCTTAAACTTTAAACATTCAAGTACCCTATACCTGAGCCATTCCACTCCTACATATATACATAGTAGATTAGGGGCTGGATCAATAGAACAGCAGGTAGGGCCTTGTAAGAGGCCGACCTGGGTTTATTCCCCAGCATCCCATACAGTCTCCTGAGCACCACCAGGAGTAATTCCTGAGTGCATGAGCCAGGAGTATCCCCTACGCATCGCCGTGTGTGACCCAAAAAGAAAAAGAAAAGATTAAAATATGGTCCTACAAAGATCTGTGCACAGATGTCTAAATGACAACATTACTTGGAAAGTTGTTTCAAAATTGGAGAAGAAAACAAATTTCCATGAGAAGATGTATGGGTAAGTTATGATATAACCATACTATGAAATACTTAACCACACAAAAATAGAAAGAACATAATGTTGACGCATGAAACAATGTAGAAAACTGTCAAATGTGTTACACTAGTGTAAGAAGTCTGGAAAAGAGTATATGTTGTATATTATATTAATATAAAATCTAGAACATATGAGCTAATCTATGATTAAAAGTAGATCAATGGTTACTTAGAGAAGTAGGAGTTGCTGAGATAGATTACTTGGGTTACAAGAAAATTTGGGGACATAATAAAAGTGTTTTTAATTTTATTACTGGTTTCATGGACATATACACATGACAAAAGTGACAAAATAGTACGAATTCAATGTGTGCAGAGTGCTTCATTTATATTTTAATAAGTGTGAAAACTAGGAATGATGAAAATCTAAATAGAGAAAAATGTAAGCAATTTAAATATATAAAGTATGATGCTATAATGTGACATTATAATACCTAGAAGTTACAATATTTCAGATATAAAAAAAAGTAAAAGTAGTTATAAAACGGTCCATCATGAAAGCTTTTTTAAAACGTCATCTCTGACTTCATTTCATTGGCTGAGCTAAACTTTATTCTTTTTGTTTTGCTCTGTTTTGCTTTGGGGCCACACCTGGTGGTACTCAGGGCTTACTCCTAGCTCCAAGCTCAGGAATCACTCCTAGAAGATATAATATTGTACTGTCACTCTAGCCCCTAAAGTTTATCTTAATACTATTTATGGGAGGGAGGAAAAATACTTTAATAAAAATAAACTAGGGGCCCAAAGGATAGTACAGCAAGTAGGGCATTTGCCTTGCACGAGGCCAACCAGGGTTTGAATTCCCAGTGCTCCAGATGGTCCCCCAAGCCTGCCAGAAATGATCCTTGAGCACCATTGGATGTGACCAAAAATATTAACTAAACAAATAATAAAAGCAAACCACACATGTAATATTATAAAGAGAAGTTTATTTCTAACATTGTAAGTCTAGACAACTTTGAACTACTATATATCACCTTATCCAGATGACCACAAGCTTCTACAAGCATGGCTCCGGTATGTGGGTATCAGGACTGTTTCTCTGAGCTGCCTGGTGGCACTGGAACTGGGCAGTTCCATCCTGGCCCCCACTCCGACCCTGAAGCTGGAAATGACGCCCTCAACCCACCCCTGGCGCCATCTTGCTGCACACAGCAGTTAAGAGTCCCAGTGGGCACCACAACACCAGAGAATTCTCCGGGTCCCATGCCAAGCCAATATCAACCGGGATGCCCCAGATGGAGCAGATGCAGTCTCCCCGCCTTCCCCAGATGGAATCCCAGTGACCATGAGCTTCTACAAGCATGGTTCCAGTATGTGGGTATCAGGACTATTCCTCTGAAGCCTGTGGCCACTTATCAGGCCGCGTGACCTTTCCTGATATGCAAAGTGAGCAATGGAAAATAAATGATCTAGCATCTGCCCCTGGAAGGCAGGCATGAATGGTGGTGGGAATATCCGAGCAAAATACAATGCCCAAAACTAGAGAGTATCTGAGCAATTGTCTGCTATAATGGCAGGGTAAGGACTGAGATAGAAGTGAAGGGGATAATGGGGATATTGGTGGTGGAAAGTTTTCACTGGTGGAGGTATGGGTGAACAATCATTGTACGGCTGAATATCAGACTATATCTCACACAGTGGCTCAATAAAAAAATTCATTAAAAAAGAACTATTATATATATTTTACAAGCTAATTTCTCAATAATCAAGTCTTCAAAAGGAATTTTCACTAATCATGCTCTGATGTGTTACAAGTCATGAAAAACATTTTCAAGAGATAAATCTCGAAGAAGATTTATAAATCTGACTGGTCACTTATTCTAACTAAAAGTTATCCCATTCATGTAAGGCATCAGAATAGCTTGGTTTCTCATAAACTAGCTCTACAGTTCACACACTAAACCCTAAAGTAAAGCCCTGCTGAATGTACCGACATACTCTGCTCAGCAACTTCCAAGCTTCTGACTCTCCAAGAACTCTCTCCAGCTGTTCTGGTGTCAATAAACTGTTTCCTTGCCCTGCTAGAAACAATATGAGCCCTCCAGGTCCAATCCCCAGAACCACGTGGTGTCCCAACACTGACATGAATAACTCCCTAACACAGCACAGAAAACAGACCTTGAGCACTGCTGGGTCTGGTTTCAACAGCCAATTCTACCATCACACAGTGACAATTAGTTTTAAATTATTTCCATGTATCTAGCCTTCCACACTTAAAACAAATTTTGAGACAGTACTTGCTTAAACACAAAATGCACATGTGGACTTGGATTATTCTCAATTTCTGATGCTCTAGCTATTTAAAAAGATTCCATTCCACCCCAAAAAATTTTTTTAAAAAATTATAAGCGGAACATCATAAAAAGTCTCCATCCTATTTTCTTCATGTTGAATAATAAGAGGAGAACAAGAAAGAGGAGTTGAAAAAAAATTACACATACATGGACCCATGCTGTCAAGCCCATGTTATTCAAGGAAAAAATCAGAGCTAAACTAGACTCAATCATAACTAGCCAGCTTTTTAGTGATCATTAGTATGTTAGGAAAGTTCTAACTACTATTTTGGGCAGCATTATTTGACAAGTTCTCAAAGTTTGTATGATTTTTCACAACCCTATAAGAAATGGCCAAGAGAAAAGTGGTAAAATCTCATCATTGAGACAGTGGGCTGAGTGTAAGTTTCCCATGTGGGGGACCCAAGTTCAATGTCCAGAACTGCATGGTCCTTCAAGCATTGCCAGGAACTACACCACCAACATGGAGCACTACTGGGTATGACCCTCAAATAAAATTAAGCACAAGAGAGACACTTCAGATTCTAGCTATATTAATATATAAGCTCTATGGCTGTAACAAGCTTCCTAACCCCAAAGACAGTTGATTTCCTCACCTAGAACATGGGTGAGGGGCCAGAGAGTGCAGCAGGCAGGGCACTTGTCTTGCATGCAATGGACCCCAAGTTTTGATTCTCAGCATACCACATGATTCCAGAGCACTTCCAGGAGTGATTCCTGAGTACAGAGTCAGGAGTGACCTTTGTGCATTGCCATGTGTGGTCCCAAAACAAAACAAACAAAAACGAACTTTGGGGATAAAAGTAGCTGCAGCTCAGGACATTCCTAACCACGCTACTATGAGGAATAACAGATTCTAGACCTTGAGGTCCTCACACAGTCTGACCAACGTCAGTTGTCAAGCCTGTCAACTGCCTCCTCCCCAGTGAGTGGAAAGCTGCTGTCAATCATGTCAGAGTTTCCTAGAAAATCTAGGCTTTGAAGCAACCTTTTCATTCCTCCCATCCATGGGTCTCCAGTGATCATTAAGGTTTCTAAGGCCCAGCAAAAATCTGTGGTCTCCTGACCTTCCCCACAAATACCCTAGAGTCGGGATAAAAGGAATGAAGGAGGGCCAGTCAGCCACTGACAGGCAAGATTATCCCCAGGCAATCAGCCTCTTTCCGCACAGCTGACCACAAATAAAGAGCCCAGTAGGGAATTAATTAGAGCCTGAGGAAAAAGTCCTGAGCCCTCAGCAGTGCTGGGGTCTCTGATAAGCCTGCAATAACTGAATAAACAAACTTGAGGGGACTTTGGATGTTTATGCTCAAAATTCCCTAAATCCGTAATGGAAGTCATTGTGGATAGTTAAGATATATTAGAACTTGTAGGTGCATATTCCGTTTTAACTTATCAGTAAGAATTTTTAAAATGAGACACTGAGGAGTAAAAATTGTTTTCAAACAAGGTACATGAAAAGAATAAAAGAATACATACATACATACACACACACACACACACACACACATGCACATACGCACACACGCACACAATTCTGCTTTCCTGCTTATCTAAATCAGGTTAGAACAAATAAACACAGATCATCCAAAAGTCCCCATTATACCAGAAAACAATGCAAGCAAGGAGGTTTATAGAAAACAAGTGGGGCCTGACAGACTTCATCACAGGGACCAAAACAAATACAAGCAAAAAAGTTGTGGATAGTTGACTGAAAAGTAGAGAAAGGCGTAGAGAAAGACTCTGGAAATGACTGTTTTGCTAAAAGTGGTATTTGTTTAATCTGTTTATCTCAAATCCAATCTAATTATTCTAATCACTTTGTTATGTTCCAAAGAATTCCCCAATGTGGACGTTGAAAAGTACCCTTGCACATGCACAAACAAACCATGTTCCACAGTTTCAGAATATATCTAACCTTTAGAATGTATGATTCTGCTTGGTGATATGTAATCTCCTTCCTATTGGGACAAAAATGACCTTACACCTCAAATTTGGAGTTGATATAAATCCCAGAATCCTTTTCTCTTTCTCAGAATGTTTGGATACCACCATTTTACAGATTTTCTACAACTAAAGGGTTCAAGAAATAGACACTAATAGAAAAAAATCATTTTAGACATTAAATATTTACTCAGTGTGTGTCAGGGTCCTGCATAAAAACTACTTTCTTTACTGAGATAAGAGAATACTGGACAGTCAATTAACAGATTAAAGTTGCCCTATGCACTTCCTCCAATGGAGCGGTCAACTTACATAGCACTTTCTTCACTGCAATTTGAGTTGTCAGCATCCACTGTTGTCTTCTGGCCAAAAGCTTCATCTGTAAGGTCCAACTGGGTCCGGTTCTTAAATTTAATTGTTATTCTTTTGGCCCAGAAGAGAATGCAGGGAATTCCATGGACGGAGATATTAATTGGACTGTGATGGCTGAATGCATTCCAAGGTACTTTTTCTAAATGTTCTTTTCTGCTCAGACTGTAGTTGAGAGCCTAATTAAGCAAATAAAAGAAGTTTAAGAAATGAATTTCTTTCACAGCACAAAATGCTTCTAGGAAATAGAAATGTATTTAATTTATAATCTGTTGAAGTCTAACACTCTACCTCTAGGGAACTAATGTAAAGGGCAAACCAGATGATGATCAGCACAAAGTGACAGGCCTGAAGCCTTAGTCCAGCTCTACCACACCCAAAAGAGGAAGGATCAATTGTAAAAGAAAAATATTTTGCAAATGATGTCAGATTTTTTTAAAGTGCATAGTTTTGTTTTGTTGTGTTGTTTTTACTTATTCGTTTGTTTTGGTTTGGGGACTACACCCAGCAATCCTCAGCAGTCACTTCTGATTCTGCACTCAGAAATTAATCCTGGCAGTCTTGAGGGATAATATGAAATGCCAGGGATTGAGCCCAGATTGGCTGCATACAAGGCCGCTATACTATCTCTCCAGTTCCAAAGTATAGATATTTTTAAAGTTACCCTGCTGGGGAAGTATCAATAAATGAACAGGCTTGAATGGGATTTTAGCGATGTGAAAGTTTCCTTCTGTATGTTAGTATAATTGTGGGTTCATATCTAATGATAGATTCATATCATTTCTAAAAGTCCACAAAATACACAGAGTAAATTCTAATATATGCTGTGATCTTCATTAATAATGAACAAACTTGAGCTGAACTGTAACAAATGTAATACTCTAATGCATCATATTAAATATGGAGGAAATTAATATGAAATTTCATGGTGGGGAGGGGGACATTGAAGAGATAAGTCGGAACTATTTTTTATTCCCTCCACTCCATTTATTCTACATACCTCAACTACTCAGATAAATCTAATAATTTGAAAAATATACCAATTTAAAAAAATGTAAGTAAGGGGGGGGGAAGCATCATGCCTTAATACTAATGGCAGTAATCACTTTAGAAGCTATTGTACAAACCACAAAAACTGGAGGTTTTCTAAAAAGGAATTAACATATTAAACAAGCAAAAAAACACTCAATTTCTAGAAGTCAAGCATAATTCTCAGTCTTTAATGTCAATAGAGCATTCTATAATATTGAGATATTCTATATCAGCACAGCTTAATGAATAATTGCTGGCTATACATGGCTATTATGCACTTAAAATGTGGCTGGCCAAAAGGAGAGAGAGAATAAAAAGGAATGTGCCTGCCACAGAGGTGTGGGGGTGGGAGGAATAGGTGAGATGGGAGGGATACTGGAAACATTGGTGGTAGAGAAGGGCACTGGTGGAGGGATGGATACTTGATCATTGTATGACTGAAACGTAAGCATGAAAGTTTGTAAGTATGTAACTGTCTTCACACTGAACTTCACGGTGATTCATTAAAAAAATAAAAGAATTTTAAAATAAATATAAGAAAGCTAAAAAAATAATTTTTTAAAAAAATGTGGCTGGCCAGAGCATATATCAAAAAGATGTGAAAAAAAAAACAGTGCTAACGGGTATGTAGTGAGAATGAACCCTCATTCACTGTTGGTAGGAATATTATCAAGTATAACTTATATGGAAAAATGTATTAAAACAATAAGTAAATAAAAGTAAGAACAGAGCCTCCATATGACCAGTGATTCCACTTCTTGGTATCTTTCCCAAGAGCACAAAAACATTCATTTAAATACATATATGCACATCTATGTTCATTGTGCAATGAAATAAATTGCCAAGATACGGAAACAATCCAAATGTTCAAAGACAGATAAAAAAGACTGGTATATGCACACAACGGAATACTATGCAACTATAAAAGATGAAGTCTTGCCTTCTTCTGCAATATAGATGGTGTTAGAAGGTACCATGTTGTAAAAAACATCTGCCAGGAGGCGACCAGGGGAGAGCCCCAGCAGCTCTCCCCGTCGTCCCCCACACTTGGGTTTTTGGGGGATCAGTCCCGGGCCGCTCGCCCAGCCGGAGCAGCCGGGGCCATGGGGCAGACGGAGGAGGAATCGAGGTCCAAGCCAGTTGATCAGTTGCCATTTATTCCATTCATTCCTGTCTCTCTGCTTCTCTCCCAACTCTGGATCTCCTCTCACTCTGGATTCCCCTTTGCTAGTCTCTCCCCCTACTTGTCTCTCTCCACCATGCCCTCTAGGCTACACACAGTCAGGTAGCAAAACCAAGAAAGCCCTTCCTGAGGGCTGCCAGGTTCAAAGGCAACACTACTTAGGGACATTCCAAAGCCCTTCCTGACTGCCAGCAGGCAAAATACCTCTTAAGGTTTTTCTCCTTTACTCAGTCCAAGAGCTCATTAACATCTTTGTATTAGTTATTTTTGTATGGACACTGGAAGAGATACATTGAGGCTTGTAGGGCAGCTCTCCTGGCAACATCTTGCCACAGACTCAGACTACAGCACTCATGCCAGATTAATCATTCCTAACCCTAGCAGGGTCCAAATCTAGTTATTTCTTTTTGGATCATGACAGCATTTGTCCATGACCAAGCTCTTAACTTATAGTTAAGCATTAGGCACTTTGGCCAGGCCCATCTCGATGCCAGGGTAGCACATAACTCACCACTTGCTTGCCCTGGGTCTGTCCCGTCCCTCGTTGGGACCCTACTTTGGGGGATGCTAGAAAGTAAGGGCAGCTGAGGCTTAGGTCGAGAGAGAACAGATATCCAGGAGGAAAATAACATGTAGAGTCAAATGACTCCCAGGTTACAAAGCATAGCATTTGCTACAGTCTTCCTGTGCCCATACAAAAGGACATGGCTCTGAATAAACTATACAAAGGACTCAAGGAGAAGAGAAAAAAAATATTTACAAATCAACAGAATGCTAAGAAAGAAGTTACAAATAAACACAGAGGAATGGGAGCACTGTGATGGGAGTAACCCAATAAACCTAAACTACCGGAGGCTATGTTATCCTACACCATGTTATGTAAAACTGAAAAGGGAGAAGAATAAATATCAGATGGTCTTGTTCATATGTGGCATCTCAAAGGACTGGAGCATGTTCTTTGCATGCAGGAACTCCAGTTTGATTCTCAGCACCACAGTTTGATTCTGAGCACAGCCATGAAAAGCTCAAAGCACCAAGCAAGGAGTAATCCCTAAGCACTGCCATGTGTGGACTATAGAAGTGAGTTGGCAAGTGGTAAGGGCTTCAGGGAAGGAAAAGGCTGGCTAGAAATAGCACAGGAATAGTAGTAAGTGGTGTTGAGCACTTGAGTGATGGTGAAAGTGCAGTCTATGTACACCAAAAACATAAATGTTAACCCTGTTGTAAACATGTTACCAAAAGCACAATAAATTTAAATGAAAAGTGGCCAGAGCAACTGAAGTACTTAATTTTTAATTTCATTTAGCTTTTATTTATTTTTTTTATTTAGTTTGCTTTTTTGGTCACACCCTGAATGCACAGGGGTTACTCCTGGCTCTGCACTCAAGAATTATTCCTGGCGTTGCTCAGGGGACCATATGGGATGCTGGGAATTGAACCCCAGGTGGGCTGCGTGCAAGGCAAATGTCCTCCCCGCTGTGCTATTGCTCCAGCCCACATTATTTCACTTAAATGTAAATAGCCATATGTAGCACGCTGTGACTGTCTTGATATACATATATAATTTTATAATAAAAAAATAAGATATTGCAATATTATTCTACATCTTAGAAACCTCAGCTTTTCTAGGAAACTCAAGACAAGGCATTTTAGTGCCCAACTCTGAATCTCACAAAGGCAAAACCATGTCCCCCCAAAATTCAGTTAGATAAGACAACTGGATTCCAAGTACTCCACCGTAAATACAGTTATAAATTAACACTTTGACTCCTATGCATGCCACTGGCGGCTGACACCAGCATGTGGCTTAATTAACACATTGCAGTTCTGTGTCCTGTTAAACTGGTAGCAGCAAATCAAGCTCACCAGTAAGCAAAGACAAAGGACATAGTGAACTCCTATGGAACAACCAAAGTAAAACTGAATATTGTAATAAAAATACATGAAAGCAAATAAAGTTTGGTGCTTTGTTTTTTGCCTCAACTGTAAGATTGTCACAAAACAGTTCTTCACTCAAAGTTCAAACAAAAATGCTAACTGTCTGTGAGAAGAATCACTTATATTTTCACAGTGGTTCTCACAGGTTTGAAATACTGTAAAACTTGGAGTTTGAACATTTTTAAAAAGAAGTAACCTTAAACAACATACCTGTATGATTGGTTTTGCTGTGAAATTCTGGACTGTTTTCATAGTCCCATTATTGGATTGATCTGTCAATTAAATAATGATATAATATGTGATTTATTCATGTATTTGGGTTGCAAATATATGTTGAACACTGTCAAACATGCCAGGCTTGAACTGCTTTAGGCTATGAATTTAGAATACACTAACTTTAATTTGAGAGACTTTCTCATGAGAGATTCCTAGGGTAAGTACCAAGGTTTGGAAGAGCCCATCAGAGACAAAACTGATTCTCAACACTCCCTTCCCCATGAAAGGAGTTATGAGGGGGTGAACCACTCTTACCACTGTCTGTAACCACTTCTTTATTTGAAGATGCTCGAGAAAGGAAACTGAAAAAGACAAAAATAAAAAGATTCTGAACACTTCACTAAAAAATCATATTCTATATGCTATTTTGTTTTGTTTGTGTTTTGGGACCACACCTGGCAATGCTCAGGACTTATTCCTGGTTATGCATTTAGAGATCACTCCTGACAGGCTCAAGGGAGCATATGGGATGCTAAGGATCAAACCCAGGTTGTGCAAGTCAAACACCCTACATGCTGAATTAACACTCCATGCTGAACTAACTTTACATGCAGTTTTAAAGAAGATATTTCAATTTGTTATTAATGATATCTGTTTGATAATTCATACTAGAAGAACACCACCTTAGCTGCTAAAAAACTCTGTTTTTAAATAGTAAATTTCTGATTCTAAAAGTAACATATACATTCCTTCAAAAATTAGGCAAACACAGGCAGGAGAGATTGTAACGGGGTTAAGGCACATGCCTTTCATGTGGGCAACTCTGGTTCTATCCTCTGTATCACCCATAGGCCCCAGCACCACCTGGAGTGATCCCTGAGCACCGCAGGGATAAATATGATAGATAGATAGATAGATAGATAGATAGATACATAGATACATAGATACATAGATACATAGATACATAGATACATAGATACATAGATAGAAATAGTACTAAATTTTTGCTTGAAAACTATTAAGAAAATGCAAATTTTAAAGATATTAAAATTATCCTTATCCTTATTCACTATTATTAAAAGTCAACTATGTGTTAATCAGTGTACTAGTAACCAATGTGTCATAAATGTCACAAATTCATAACATTCATTGCATAAAGTACATTTTCATAACTTGTACAAGCAGTACATAAATATGCAGATCAAACTCTATACTTAATATCTAAAATATCCATTTCTAACCCAATAATACAACTATTTATAAATAACATTTCTGAAATTAGAGAAACATAAATGTATTCTACATTATCATATGTTTGTAAAACATAATTTTAGCTATAGAGTTAGTTCATCTATACCATGATAAACTGATTTGGAATTAGATGCGTGAAGGATGGCTTGGCAGTAGAGTGGATGTCCTGTTTGAGGGCCTCATTTCAATCCGTAGAACCACAAGATAAAATTAACTATATAGAACCAATGGCAAATTAAATGTACCACTCTTTTTATGAAACTATCCCTCTAAAATTTTCTGAAGCTGACAAATTAGTGATTATGCTGCTACTAATTGCTATTAACAAATTCATGCATGAAACTATTCATTTGTCAGCTTTATTGAGAAAGAACTTACAATAAATTGCATTCATTTAATGCATACAATTCAATGAGTTTTGTCATATGCAAAAGTCCATGATAAATTTTCCACACTAAAGCTACAGAACATTTACATCCTACAAAAGTTGCCTGTGCTCTTTTGCAGTTGAGAGATGTTCCCTCCAAGTTCAGCTGCAAATACCTGAACACTTGTTTTCTATTATTTTAGACTAGTTTGCAATTTTAAAAAACTGGCTTTAGTAAACAGTATATTTAACTCAAAATAATGAGAAAGAGAAATCTAAGTATGACTACTGCACACTACCCAGAAAGAATCAATCAAGATTGACTCAATCTTGGAGGGAGAGGATAAAAGGGTGCTAAAGGAGGAGTTCTACTTCACAAAACAAAAACCTTGGACTGAAGCAACAGAATAGTGGGCACAGTATTTTTCCTACACACAGCAGACCAAGGTTCAATTCTTGGCACTCTATATGGTCCTCTGAGCACAGCCAGTAGTGATCCCTAAGCACAAAGTCAGGAAAATACCCTGAACAAGGTATAGTCCAAAAACCAAAACAAAACAAAAGAACAGGGGGAGACATCTGCAGAGATCTCTAGGTTAAAAAGGTATTTGAAAGACTATGTGTTAGATAATGGCTTGTGAAAGAATTAAGAATATGCATATTTACTACAAATAAAAAAAGTGTAACTCAAGGGAAAGAGTTGTACAAATAAAAGGGAAACATGTATTTATAGTTCACTAATAGGTACACAAATAGTAGTACACTAGTTACATAAACGTATTATACTCAGTGAGCTTCAATCATTAGTACAAAGACCATTACCAATCCATGGGTATATAAAAGTTGAAAACAACTGGTCTACCACCCTGGATTTTCCAGATCCATGGGTGTTAAATAGTTGGAGAATGCTAGTTAAACAGTTGGAGAACTCTAGTCACACTGACTGAGAACAGATTTAACCAAAAATAGTAAGGTAATTATTGGATGGATGAGAGAATGAAGGAAAGACAGGTGAGGGCAGAGTTGGGAGACAGAAACTTTGCTGATAATAACATGATAACAAATTACGAATCACGAAATCCCCGTTAATCATAGATTTTTCGAGCGGGCTCAGTAACCTCTCCATTCGTCCTTCCCCTGAGATCTTAGAAGTCTCTCTCGACTTGGCCCTCTCAAGGATGTCGCACTGGAGGCTCTTTCAGGGTCAGGGGAATGAGATCCAGCTTGTTACTGGATTTAGCATATGAATACACCATGGGAAGCTTGCAAGGCTGTCCCATGTGGGCAGAAAACTCTCAGTAGCTTGTGAGTTTCTCCCAGAGGGAAAAGTAGGTTATTAGATATCGCTTCTGGGAGCTTGCTTTGAAGTCTCTGGGTGCTGACCGTTGATGGAATTACACACACCTGGGTTCCTCTGCCGATACCTTCATGCGTGAGGCCTGTCTGAACGTGTGGAGAGGGGCCTTGAGCATGGCTGTAGCTAGGCTCCTGTGGTCTTCGGCTGCCGGGAGCTCTGCTCAGGGTGGGGAGGGAAGCTGGAGCCCATTCCCTCCGAGGGGCCCCGGGGAAGATAGCCAGGCGTGCGGGCAAGAGACTCTTTGATAATAACATGAAGTTGTTAAAAATCTAAAAATCTAAAAGGTATAAATTAGGGGCTTGAGCAATAGCACAGCGGATAGGGCGTTTGCCTTGCACGCGGCCGACCAAGGTTCGATTCCCAGCATCCCATATGGTCCCTTGAGCACCACCAGGGGTAATTCCTGGGTGCAGAGCCAGGAGTAACCCCTGAGCATTGCTGGGTGTGACCCAAAATTAAAAGATATAAATTGAAAACTGTCTATGCATATTCATTAGATATTATATGATGTGGTAGACTGCATGACTGTTTCCAAATCCCTGGGATCAAAACCAGGGATATATACATTCCCACCCTTGGTCATATGCTTTGGAGCACCTCCCCATGTAGATGAAGAATATTTCCTATTCTACCTATGTACTTGGCTTTGTGTCTGGGTTAGACGGGTGACACAAGGAAACACTGCCAACTCTGTAGAAATTTTAAGAGGTGCTGCATGGGCAGAATCTCCTGACCCCACGCCGGGCTGTCTTCAGAGGGGGGCAGGTTGAGTTTCCCCTCCCCTCACCAAGCAGAACCCAGTCGCAGCCATGCTCAAGGCTGCTCTCCACATGCTCAGATGAGCCTCACCCATGAGGGAACTGACAGAGGAACCAAGGTATGTGGGACCCGTGGCTGAGATCTCCACGCCTGCTTGGATCGGGATTGGGCCTCCTCCACCCAGCTCCCCAGTGTTTCGGTAGCTTGGCAGTCACATCCCAAAACTGCCCCCAGCATCATGTAATCTCATCAACAGCCAAGATCCAGAGATTATAAAATAAAACTCCTGGAAGAGAGCAATGCAGTATTTCCTGGACCTCTTATACTCTAGCCCACTGATGTACCTAAAGTAGCATACATTTGTTTGATTTTGGCATACTTGCTTGTATTCTCTTATATGCAGGCTTAAATGACTCCAGAATGAAATACAACAGTCTTCACATACTTCCCTCTGATTGTGGTGGGAAGATGCTCACTGGTGGGGTGGGTGTTTGAATACTATTGTGAACTACTTTATAAAAATAAGATGTATAAAAATAAATTTAAAAAAGAGGTGTTGCATGTTCTGTATGTGTCTGCAACCTCTTGTCTTTTTCCATATCATAAGAATGACATGCCCCACAAAGAGATTGCCCTTTCAACATGGGTCTTAGAATTGAGAAGACCTGGCAAACAGAACTGGAGAATGGAGATGGCTATCAACATGTAACATGAATTAAATAAATATTTGAGATGAGATAGTGGACTGAAACTTTGGAAAATGGGGACTGTGCTACTGGAGAAAAACTGTCTAAATAGGAATAATTTTCTTCTAAAATATATTATATGCCTTGGGACCATTTGAATTTTTAAAATACTATGTATGTATTACTTGAAAATTTTTTCTAATTTTAAGTACCTGAACAACTTAGAAATAAGAATCAGAGAAATAGTACATTTGATAAGGCAATTGCCTTTCATGCATCTGACCCGGGTTCAATCCCTGACACCTCATGTGGTCTCTCAAGCACACCAGGCGTGATCCCTGAGCAAAGAGCCAAGAGCACAGCTGGATATGGCCCCAAAACAAAATGAAACAAACATAAAAATCAGCATGCTCTTATGAACAGGCTTAACGCAAATCAGCATTTAGCAAAATCCCATGTATATGCCTAAGAAATGTAATTTTCTGAGCAGCAAAACTGAATCTTTGATCAAAGTAATCATGTAACTACAGAGATATATTTTAGCCAAAAGTTCTCTATCTCCCTAACCTCCAAACTAAATTTCAAATGCAAGTGCAATGGCCACTGAAAATAATTAAAATAAATGAAAATTTTGCTTAATTTGAACTTTATTCAAAAGGCACATTTTATCATTTGAGTTAAGTATTCAATTTTAGGATTTTAAAAATGTATTTTAAAAATACATTTAAGATAAAAGCATTAAAATGCATAATTTATTTCACCGGAAAAATGTATTAAATTGATACAGAGAAATGGTCAATGTAAGCATGAAGTACAAATGATGTTGTAAGTCATCTTCCTGGTATAAGAATGTTCTCTTATGCATAAACTACCACTCCTTTGAAATTACACCAGTTCTGCATATGAACAAACTATTACTGTTTTTGTCAAAAGCGCTAATAGGTCATAGATATTAAACACCTACAAAAGCAGGGGCCTGAGCAATAGTACAGCAAGTATAGTATTTGCCTTTCAGGAAGTTGGCCCCGTTTGGATCCCTGCCACCCCATAGAGTCCCCTGAGCCTGCCAGGAGTGATCTTTAAGCACATGAATAAGCCCTGAAGACTGCTGAATGTGGCCCCAAAACAAAAATAAATGAACCATCTAAAGAGTCAAGATAAATGAAGTCCAGAAATCCAAGATGGAGGTCAAGATATTGATGGTTTGTTTTCTGCTCATTCTAAAACTTTTGTGTAATAAAAATTGTACTCACCTGCACTATGTCAATTTGAAGTTGCCATGGCATCCCCTAGACATAACCAACATAATGAGAACCTAGGTAGTACTCAGATTTACCTTCCCTCTTCTGTAAAATATCATAAATATTCCACTCCTTATTGAATTGCTCCATTTCTATACCTACATAATCTAGATTTTTGTGCAGAAATAGTACTACTCTTCTAGAGTGTTGCTATTAGTTTCAGTAAATTGACTGAGAAACAAGGCTGCTTGCTCTATGAGTATACCTGAACGCTCATTCTCAAGTGCATACAATTCTTCAATAACTCTTTTTCTATCCTGCATTTCTCTAAATCACACTTGAATTCTTTCTTGAGAAGGTCAAACAAACCTGATGCCTGAATCAGGGCCTAAAGGTCACGCCCCTGACCAACATATTCCTACAACAAAGTCATTTGAAAATATTTGCTTAGCAGGGATGGCTAATAAATGTTTACTGAGTAAAAGTATATAGATGAGTGACTAAATGAATAAATGACCTGCCCTACCATTAACATGATTGATTTAAAACTTGGTTGAAAACGTTTTATATATTTATGGAAAGCTTTCAGTATATACAACAAGTTCATTTTCATTCTTATTTCAGTTTGTCAATAGGCATGAACATATAATATGCTGTTAGTCATACTTTTTAAATGAATTATTATTCTTATAGGCCTTGCCTACACCCATAATCTTTTTTTTTCTTTTTTGGTCATACCTGGCGATGCTCAGGGGTTTCTCCTGGCTCTGCATTCAGGAATTACTCCTAGCAGTGCTCAGGGGACCATAGGGGATGCTGAGTATCGAACCTAGGTCAACTGTGTGAAAGGCAAATGCCCTGCCCACAATACTATCACTTCAGCCCCCACATCCATAATATTTAAGTATGATAGGAAGTCAAAAACCCAACTTAAAAGAGATTTCTCATCCCCACAAAAACTCTCAATAAAGTATGAAGTGAAGAATTGTGTGGTTTGGGGACTGGAGCAATAGCACAGTGGGTAGGGCATTTGCCTTGCATGCGGCCAACCCAGGTTCGATTCCCAGCATCCCGTATGGTCCCCTGAGCACCGCCAGGGGTAATTCCTGAGTGCAGAGCCAGGAGTAACTCCTGTGAATTGCCAGGTGTGACCCAAAAAGAAAACAAAAAAGAATTGTGTGGTTAAAAAGATGTGTGAATAACTTGAAAAATACTGATTTTCTAGATTAAATCCATTTTGGTCAAAATATTTAGACCTTTTCGAATAAAAAGAGATTTCTATGAGGCATTGAAAGTAATTAAGAGCCACAGATTTAGAGCACCCTATTTTTCATTTCCTAAGTGTTCCCCCACCACTGTATCACTATATCATTGTCATCCCATTGTTCATCAATTGCTCCAGTGGGCACCAGTAACATTTCCATTCGTCCCCGTTGCATGCCAGTGGAGCCCAATAGCGTCTGCTCGCTCCAGGAACATGAAGAGCATGTTGTTGTTACTGTTTGGGGCATATCGAATACATCACAGGTAGCTTGCCAGGCTCTGCCGTATCTCCCAAATCTTCCCTTCCTTGAGGTGAGAGGGAAGCAGTTCCTCACGATCCTTCTCAGAAAACCATATCCCCACCATGGCCCACCAGCCCACAGAGCCTTGGCTTGCTAACGGTGCTCACTTTATTCTATCTCTACCTTCTCTGTTCCATCTACACTAGCATTTTTCACTTCTCTAGATGCTTTATTATTCGTTTTTCTCTCAGGTGTCTTAATGTCTTCAGTTCTAATATTCTTCATCCTTCCTTCCCTATTCTTTCTAGTTACTTCATCAATGGGCTGGAGAGATAGCACAACGGGTAGGGTATTTGCCTTGCACGTGGCCGACCTGGGGTTGATTCCTCTGTAGTCTGGAAAGCCTCTGAGAGTAACTCGCCCGCATAGCAGAGCCTGGCAAGCTACCTGTGTCGTATTTGATATATCAAAAATAGTAACAAGTCTCACAATGGAGACATTACTGGTGCCCACTCGAGCAAATCAATGAGCAAATGGATGACAGTGACAGTGACTGATACAGATGCATACTTCATCAACACCCTCCAGATCATGGCTGTAGGATCACTTCTCTAGGAATCCTCTCATGTTAGTTCAGATACCCCTACTAAATGTGCTCATAGATCCTATACTTTTTATTCATAGCACCTTTCACTAATAGCTATCGCATGTTAATATACATTATTTTATTCATAAGCACAAGCCTTAAAATTCCGTGAGGTCATAGACTCTGACGATTAGAAACCCAGCACCTAGCATAGCAATGGGCCTAGCTATTCATAGACTTTTTAAAATTATACATGCATGAATGAATTAACATAGTAATGAAGGAACAGACTCTGAAAGGGTAACAGAAAATGGGAAACCACACATGGGATGAGAAGGAACGTTTTCCCCTCTTTGGGGTCAGCATAATCCCATTATAAAGAAGAAATACGAAAGGAAGATTAGTGAGTCCTGTTGTGGGAAGCTTAGGAAACATGTTATCAACTTTTACAATCACCCTTCCTAGTGATTTAAGATCTTTAAACACACACACACACACACACACACACACACACACACCTGAGACTTTAAAGATATATTTGGTGGGGCTGGAGCAATAGCATAGTGGGTAGAGCGTTTGCCTTGCATGCAGCCAGCCCGAGTTTGATTCCCAGCATCCAATATGGTCCCCCAATTACCTCCAAGAGTAATTCCTGAGTGCATGATCCAGGAGTAACTCCTGTGCATCACTGGGTGTGACCCAAAAAGCAAAAAAAAAAAAAAAGATATATTTGGGGGGTGGGCCATACCCAGATGTGCTCAGAGCTTATTCCTGGCTCTGCGTTCAGGGATTACTATTGTCAGTGCTTGAGGGACCATATGCAGTGGCAGGAATCAAACTCAGGTTGGTTGGGCACAAGGCAAGCATGTCATTTGCTGTGCTATCTCTCCAGCCCCAAAAGATATTTTTAACTTCAGATCCATAAGTTGAAAAAACATTCACAGAATAATAAGTTAACAAGGCATACAATTAGGTTCACAAGATCATTGATTTGTGTGATTTCTAGGGTTTCTTCTGAAGCTAAGATTTTTGAAAATTTCCTTCAAAAGCAATATTTTTCTCAGTCTTTGGGTCACACCCTGTTGTGATCAGGGCTTACTATTAGCTCTCTGCTTATGGATCACTCTTGGTAGGGTTCAGGGGACCACATGTAGTGCCAGGAATGGAACCCAGGTTAACTGCATGCAAGGCAAGCACCTTATCCTCTGTACTATCTTTTTGGCCCCAAACAAATGGGATTTTTATAGTTCTTGGTGTATGTTTTTACCAATATAACATACAAATCAATCATTCCTATATTAACCCATGAAGAAACATTACTAAACATTACCTAAGGAATATAGGCCACTTATATGAAAGTGAACCGAAAGAAAAGCACTTACTGGTTTGGAAACAATGGAGGACAACAGATTTAAAATGCCTTTACTTTTAATTTTTTCTATATCATCTAGACTTAGGCATTCCTGAACACAAATTTCAGCAGATAATATTGCTTGCGCAGCTGTCCTTTCCTTTGTTCACACTAAAGTCCCAAATGAATTTGTGGAAATAACACATCATGAGATATTAACTATCATCAGTTAATTGTGATTCATTATGAATATTCTTCTTCAGAGACCAACCTCTATATACTGCCTTGTATGATTTGGTAAGAAGTCAAAACAATGAAGAAAATACAAATTGTATTGCTTATTTTTTTAAAGCACATACGCCAAACAATTTCCTTCTCCTACAGTTAAAGTGATTTGACACCTTTTCTTTGGAGAACGAGTTATATATTTTTGAGGTTGTATAATTTTTTCTTATTCCCTTTCACACAGTAAACATGAACACTGAATAGAAGGGTCACTTTCTCATATCTAATCTTATATATAACACATATTTTGTGACAATTCTGAACAATAACTCTTTTCTTATAAAGATCATACTTTCATCTTTTATTTGTAAATTCTAGATCAATGATTTGAGATACAAAATGATATGATCAAGCCTATTCCTTCTAAGTTGTAAACAAATATAGCTATACAACAATTTTTAAAAATTACTAAATTACCTAGTTTTACACTTGAACTGAAGTTCACAAATATGTTACATTGAAAGACAAGGGATTGCTTACCTTACATTCTTCCTGGCAAGTATCTGGTCCAAAGTTAGTGAAAATCCCACACATAAAAAAATAAGTGAAAAGCTGAACAAGATTTTTCTTCCCATCAAGAAATTAATCAGTCTCTTCAAGCCAAGCACATCTGTTAATTTGTAAATGCAAACAGAACAGAGGCAGTACCGGGTCTTGCCATGTGACCGACAGCTAATTCAACCAATCATAGGACGGCTTTCCCAGGCTGTATTTCTGGTAGAGGAGGGTGGAGAGAGGGGCTGATACTGTTCATTTTCTAATACAGAATGAAACCAGTAGGTCTTTTTCATTATTCATCTCAATAAAAAATTACTAAGGAGGAGATTTTCAAAGAAAATATTCTGGCAGCTAAGCTTTTTAAAATGTATTATCTAATATTCTCGTATAACTTCCAAGAAGCAATTCAGTTCCTCCAAATCTAGGAAGTGTATGTATGTCAGTACGTGCATTTTTCAGTTGAATACATGAGTGAAAATCCCTAGAGCTTACCTAACGTTCTATGTGTGTGTGTGTCCTAGTTTCCTGTTGAATTCATGAATTTCCATTTAGAAAGAGGCAGGGGAAATAAAGGCAAAGAACACACTCTGGAATCAGATAGCACTCAGGTACACTTCCAGCCCTAGTCCCTTCTGTCTGATGTTCACAATGGCATTCCTTTCCTGAAGCCTTGTTTCCTCATGAACAATGAGGGCACAAGAACACTTAAAGATTTATTATGAAAATTGAGTGAGATCCTAAGTATTCAAACCTGTTCTAAGAAAGAACAAACCCAGGAGTGATCATACAGCAGGTAGAGCATTGGCATTGCACGTGGCCAACCTGCATTCATTCCCTGGAACCCATATGGTCCACCAGGAGTAAGGCCTGAGCACTGCTGGGTGTGATCCCAAAACAAAAACAAACAAAAAAAAATGAAGAACAAACCCAGAGATAGCACGTTTTCTGATTTGAAAATACATTACAAAGTGACAGTAATTTTTTAAAACTACAGAACTTGCATAAAGACAGATCTAAAGTAGTAAAATAGAACAGAATGCATAGAAATAATTCTATATAAATGGCTTTTGACAAGTATAAAGAGAAACTACAATGGAGAGAGGGAAAGTCTTTTCAACAAATGGTACTGAGAAAATGAAATATCCTCATTGTAAAGAAGGTGAGAGTTAGGGTTCATAACAGACATGTGCCCTAGGGGAGTAGATGCAGGGCATCACATGATCCCTGAGCATTGCCGCACACAGTCCTCAGGTATCCCAGTATCGCAAGGCCTAAGCAGTATCTCATCCTTGGGCCCTTTTGCTGAATTAACAGCCCTACTGGGCTGAGAATAGCTGGCATGCCCAGGGACCTCCTGAGCACTGTTTCAGAGGCCCCTACCCCACTAAAAATGAAATTTGAATCTCTTATCTTACATCACACACAATAGCTACTTCCAAATGGGTTGAAGACCTAAACAAAACACAGGAAACTGGGGCTGGAGCAATAGCACAGCGGGTAGAGTGTTTGCCTTGCATGCAGCAGACCCGAGTTTGATTCCCAGCATCCCATATGGTCCCCTGAGCACCACCAGGCTTATTCCTGAGTGCAGAGCCAAGAGTAACTCCTGTGCATCGCCAGGTGTGACCCAAAAAGAAAAAAGAAAAACACACAGGAAACTAAAACCCGTAGAAGAAAAAGGGTTAAAGAAAAGCTTCATGACATTGCCTTGGGAGTGAGTTAATGAGTTCCACATTATACACAAGCAATTAATATGAGGGGCAAAAAAAAAAAACATGAAAATCATCAGACTGAAAACCTCTACACAGCAAAGGAATCAAACGAAAGAGTAAAACAGGCAATCCCTGGAATGTGGGGAAATACTAGCATGTATCTAATAAGTGGTAAATTTGCAATATACATAGTTAATTGAACTCCAGCAGTTAAGTAACCAAACTAATTTTTTAAACCTAACAACTCAATTTAAAAATGGACTAGCATCAGGACTGGAGAGATAGTAGAGTCGGTAGGGCATTTGCCTTGCACATGGCCAGGATTCGATCCCTGGCACGCCGTCCAGGGTCCCCCAAACACCACCAGGAGTAATTCCTGAGGGCAGAGTCAGGATTTAGCCCTGAAAAACTCCTGGTATGAACCAAAAAGGAAAAAAAATGGCTAGCATCTTAAACATTTCTTCAAAGACTTACCAATACTAAAAGTGACTAACATGTATGTGAAATAAATATTCAATGTCACTAATTATCAGAGTCCTGTAACATCATTTACATTTTAATGCATATGAAAAGTACAAGAAGATATCATTTCACCCATAAGAAGGCTATTATCAAAAGAGACAAATATTGGCAAGGATAAAATGAAATTGGAACCCTTCACACAGCTCATAGGAATACAAAATGGATAGCTGCTATGAAAAACATTGCAGAAGTTTCTCAAAATTAAAAATAAAGTGGTCTCATGGGGCTAGAGCCCTAGCACAGCAGGTAGGGCATTTGCCTTGCATGCAGCCAAGCCGGGTTCGAATACCAGCATCCCATATAGTCCCCTGAGCACCGCCAGGAGTAATTCCTGAGTGCAGAGCCAGGAGTAACCCCTGTGCATTGCCAGGTGTGACCCCCCAAAAAAGCAAATAAATAAATAAATAAATAAATAAATAAATAAATAAATAAAGTGGTCTCAGGGCTCTGGCCTTTCGGTGAAACATTTGTCTTTCAAATGTGAGGCCCTGGGTTCAAGTTCTGACATTGCATGGTCCCCCAAGCACCTTGATCAGTGATTTCCAAGCCAGGAGCATCCTCTCCACCAGTACCACACAGTATGGCACCAAAACAAAATGCATTAAAAATAAAACTAGTATACTATCCAGCAATTCCATTTATCGGCATTTATGCAAATGATTTGAAATCAGGATTTCAGAGATATTGCTTTATCATACAAATTGCCTCACTGTTAATAGTCAAGATACAGGAAAAATCTAAGGGTTTTGGCAGATGAATGGATGAAGAATATGTTGCATAAAAATATAATACTCTTTACCTATAAAAAAGTTAAACTCCAATATGTGACAATATGGATGAACCTTAAGGGCACTATGTTATGTGAAATAAATCAGTCACTGAAGAACAAATATTACATGATTTCACTTATGAGAGGCATCAAAAATAGGTAAGTTCACAGATTCAAAGAGCAGAAATGTGGTTTCCAGGAAATAGATGAGGAGGAAATGGGAAATGCTGATCATAAAGTTTTAGTTAAGATGATTTGTAACTTTTGCAATCCAGTATATAAAGCTGTACTTATATTACGAATATTATATTGAACAAATTGATTAAAGGATGGATCTCATGATCTCATGTTAAGTTCTTATAATAAAATGAATCTTAATTAAAAACATAAGTGATACCATAGATGAAATGCTGTTCTTTCTTCAATGGCTACCTGAAGAACATTTATTATTTTTCCTCCCTGCCTGCCTCCACTCCCACTTGGCAACCCCATGCAAAAAGCATGCAAAAAATAAATGAACAGCAAAAATCCCTAAAACATCTTAAATTTAAGAATGCAATTAAGGAAGCGGGGAAATAGTACAGTAGATAAAGCACTTGTTTTGCATGCAGCTGTGCTGAGTTATCTCTCCAGCACTTGATCTAACCCCAAGCACTGGTAGAAGTGATTCCTCAGTGCCAAGCAACATGTAAGCCCCGAGAATAGCCAGTTCTGGCTCAAAAACCAAAACATTTCAAAACAAAATAAGTCAAAAATAAAAATACAATTAAGGAGCCGAAGAGAGAATATAGGGCTTACGGTGTATGTCTTGCATGTAGCAAACACTGGTTCTATTCCTTGTACTACCTGGTCCCCACAAAGATTACTGGGTCCAGTTGTAGAAGTCTCCAGTACCACTGGGTGGCCTGGGTAATCCCAGCACCTGAGCAGCACCTCAGACTTGACTCTTCACACTGAATCACCATTCTGGTTGGCTGAGAATGGGCCCGGGAAGCTCCAGGTGGCCTGAGTACTGCTTGGGAACCCCTCCTCCACAAACAAAAAGATGCATTAAAATGTCACAGAAAAAGAAAATCCTGCATTTTCTTTTCTCCATGTGCATTTTTGCCACATAAGAACTTTCTTCTCCTCAATGACAAGAATATTGGTAGCAGAAAGGGGCTATTTGTTAGTATCATTTCTGTGATGAATGAATTATGAGGAGTGTGGGGCCTTCCTGACACCTCATCTTCTCACAAGGTTCTAGGGAGCTCAAATGTCAATGAGAGGACATTAAAGCCTGATTGGCTGGGAAAGGGAAGAATGAAGAAATGAGGAGAATGGATGCTCATACAAAATTATAAAATAGAAAGGTTACTGCCATCAAGGTATTCTCCAGGCTTTACTTTATGCTTCCCATCATATTTCCTTTTCTCCTTTCTTACATTCCCCCAACTTCAAAATTTCGCCTTTTCTTTGACCTTCCTGTCCTTCTAATTTTTTTGGAACTTCAAGAAGGTCTGGACAGTTCTGTATTAGGCAGGGTTGCCAGAAAAACCACAGTATATGTGGTTAAAATTTGAATTTTAGATAAATAACAACTAGTTTCCATAAAGGTGCAACCCATGTAATATTTCAGACAAACCAAACCTGCCCCCCACCAAGTTTGTTCTTTATACTGAATTGAACAGGCCACTCATTTTACTTAGACTTATCTTAGAGTTATGGACACTCTGCCACCCCAAATTTAACAAGCACACATGTCACCTGGGACTTTATTAAAATGCAAATTCAAACTCTGTAGGTCTGGCGTGGAGCATGAGAATCTTTGTTTCTAACAAGCTTCCAGATGCTGCTGATAGTGCTCCCCTGAGCATCATCCTAGGATTAACCAGAGTCTAGAACAGCACTGTTCATTAGAAATGCAAATTCAGGGTGCAGCTCAGGGATACAACACAGGCTTTGCATGCATAAGGTGCTTGGTTCTACCTCTGGCACCCAAAATAATCATAATTCAGGGCCACACATATAATTTTTAATTAGTCAAATAGGCACTTGAAATAAAGCAAGATAAGCAGCTGAAATTAATTTTGCTGGGGCTAGAGCGATAACACAGCAGGTAGGGCATTTGTCTTGCACGCGGCCAACCTGGTTTCGATTCCCAGCATCCCATATGCTCCACTGAGCACCGCCAGGACTAATTCCTAAGTGCAAAACCAGGAGTAACCCCTGAGCATGGCCAGGTGTGACCCAAAAAGCAAAAAAAAAAAAAAAAAAAGAAAAAGAAAGAAAGAAATTTTTCTTTTTCTGTTTATTTGACCTACTATAATGTTCTGCCAATGCAATTCCGCCACTACACAACATCTCCTCCAGTTGTCTGATCAATAGCTCCCAGTTGCCCGAAATAGGCAGCAGCTTTGTCTGAGCACACTGCTTTTGATATCCAAGGTCAAGAGATCCAACCCCATGATGATCCTGGGCAGTGATAATACAATGCTGTGATCACTCAGAAGTCATTTATATTTTCAGGCACACATAGGTACAAAACTATGTTTCAACCAAGTAACACTGATTTGCTTGACTATGTTTTAGGGGATACACATCTCATACCTTTTCAAAATATGTGTTCCAACCATTCACAAATCACTAAATTTTTTTAATCACAAAGCAAGGATCATGTTAATTTACTTTATGACTTGATGACACTAAAATTTTAATATCACATTTTTTCTGTTGATGAAACTTTCTCTCACTTAGTTCAGAATATTTAAGGCAGAATAATGAGTAGCTAGTAGGTTTCACACATGCATTTTAAAATAGAAGCCACACTTTAGATGAGACTGTCTGAGAATAGCTTATCTTGTGATTTTATAGGAGAAAAGCAGTGACAAAAAAATGCTAATGTGAGAGCTTGCAAAATGCAAAGCACTGGGGTATCACCTATCTAAATTCTCTCTACCTGCTGAAATAGCTGTCGGGAAATGGGAAGACTTAAGACCTCACCCCACTCATAAGCTAATAAATTACTCTCCCACAGTTTCATGGATGTTGGCCGGAGACACATGGCATCTGGGTGAGAGACAAAATACTTTATTGCTCACCACATCATACGTAATATGAACATCAGCATGTTTGTACCAGTCCCCTTGCCCATGGAGCAATGCATATGGGCCCAAAAGAATGTTCACACACAGGTTTCATTTCAGGGGGGCAACCCTGAGTGTCCAAAGAAATATAAGGAAATCAATTCTTTACTACAGAGGAATCTACTTTTTTTACCTTTCAAAAGTTGCCTACTATATAAACATCCAAAAGATGTTAGAAGAGAAGAGATCTTAGGACACGCTCACAAAATATGCAGAAAATGCAGAGGCACATGGAAATTTCTTCCATAACAGTCTCCATGAGAGTATAAGAAGTTGTACCTTGGCCCACGCTGCTTACTTTCGAATTCACAATACCTTGGCTTTGCCTCATTTTTTTTTAATTTATGCTGTATTACTATGTGAAATTTCATCTGCAAAATTGAGTACTATCCAAGTACTATCTAAGCCAGAACAATAATAGAATGGGTAGGCTGTTTGCCTTGCACACAGTCAACCTGAGTTCAATCCTCGGCACTTCATATGATCCCCTGAACCCCACCAGGAGTAATCACTGAGCACTGTCAGGTATGGCCCAAAAATTAGCACTGTAGCACTGTCGTCCCGTTGTTCATTGATTTGCTCGAGCGGGCACCAGTAACATCTCCATTGTGAGACTTGTTACTATTTTTGGCATATCGAATACTCCATGGGGAGCTTGCCAGGCTCTGGTTTCTCTTCAGATTGTATAAATCTTTCAGCCCAAAAATTTAAAAAAAATTAAGCCATCTATACTTGATATATAACTACACAGACCAATGTTTTGAACAAAGGTCTATGTAGTTATATATGAAATGGATCTAATTTTAGAAGCCTCAAAACAGCTTAACGGGGACTGGATCCATAGCACAGCAGGTAGGGCGTTTGCTTGCATGAGGTCGACCTGGGTTCGATTCCCAGAATCCCATATAGTCCCCCAAGCACTAACAGGAATGTTTCCTGAGTGCAATGCCAGGCGTGACCAAAAAAGAAAAACAACAACAACAACAACAACAGCTTTAACGAGCTTACATGCAGTCAGACCAGGTTCAATCCCTGGCACTTGACATGGTCCCCAGAGTCCACCAGGAATAATCCCTGAATGCAGAGTCAAGAGAAACCCTGAGCATCACAGGGTGTGGCCCCAACCAACCCCCCCCCCCAGAAAAAAAGAGTACCCGACATTTCTCAGCCTTCAGTTTCTGTTCTTCAGATGCTCTCAGACCCAAACTCCTACTAATCATTTGTCCAAATCAACTACTTAGCACACTGATTTAAAAACTAAATCTAACCTCCCCATACAAAGTCTTGAACCACCTGGCTTTTTTGGTCTTTCACCTTATTTTAGATCACCCTCGGTCACCACACTCAGTACACTGACTTTCACTGAGCCTTACAACTCCCTCCACGGACCAAGTTTTTTGCACCTTGCTAAAAGGTGTGAATAATTGCATATATTGCATCTCTGTGCATAGCTTACTTCCTCTGTGGGGATCACCTCACATCAGAATCATTTTTAGATTATTTAAGTGGAGGGTCAGAGAGATCATATAGCAGGTAAGGAGTTTGCCTTTTACATAGATGACCTGGGTTCTATCTCTGGCACTGCATATGGCCCCCTCAGCCCCAAAAGGAGTGATCCCTGAATACAAAGTCAAAGTCAACAGTAAGTCCTGAGCACAGATGGGTGTGCCCCAACAATAAAAAGGTTGAATATTTATTTATTTATTTTTGCATTTTGGGTCACACCTAGCAATGCTCAGGGGTCACTCCTGGCTCATGCACTCAGGAATCACCCCTGGCGGTGCTCAGGGGACCATATGGGATGCTGGGATTTGAACCCGGGTCGGCCGCGTGCAAGGCAAACGCCCTACCCACTGTGCTATCACTCCAGCCCCAAAAGGTTGAATATTTAAGTGTAATAATATTTAAATAATATAAGCATAAAAACTACAAAATGTATACTTTGAGTACTTTATACTTCTGGGCTGGAGTGATAGCACAGTGGGTAGGGCGGTCGCCTTGCATGCGGCCTACCCGGGTTCAATTCCTCTGCCCCCTTCGGGGAGCCCCCGAAAGCTACAGAGAGTATCTCGCCTGCACAGCAGAGCCTGGCAAGCTACCCATGGCGTATTCAATATGCCAAAAACAGTAACAACAAGTCTCCCAGTGGAAATGTTACTTGTGCCCACTCGAGCAAATTGATGAGCAATGGGATGACAGTGACAGTGACTTTATATTTCTACCCACTGCTTAAATAATGTAAAACAAGACAGTTTCTCTTAAATTGAAAGAATAGAGAAAAGGAAGGAATAAATGCAGAAAGAGGGGGAAAAAAGAAGTAAGGGGAGGGGTTTACATCAGCTGCACAAAAAACAGGGGTGTGAGGTGAACCCCACAGAGATGCGAACTATGCATTGTGAATTTTCATTTTCAAGAAGGCTGAGAGTTGCCTGGCCACATGTCACCATCAAAGATCACCAGGGCCTCACTAAAGCCACAGATGGAGTATATCTGACCCATCCACCTAAACCTCACATTTTTCCAAAGAATGAGATTCTAAAACTTAATATTATAAGAGTGGAAAAAAATTTCTTCTCCTACTGAGGAAAAATTATCTTTCTTTTCTCATAACTCGGAGGCCTACGCTGAAATTGAATCCATTTTATTTTGTTTGGCTCTCAGTCAATTTGGAGAATACCTAGAGAATAATTTTTAATATGTACACTGAAATAATTCCCTTCCAAGGAATTTCACAGAAGGCATTAAAGATTCTCTACAGAAGTTTAATTATAATAACAAGATTTTAAACATCAGGAATGAAAATAAGTAAGATTATATGTCAATAGGCACATTTTTTTACTTCCACCTTGGGATATACATGAGAAGAAATAATGGCTGCACCAAAGAGTAACTAAAATGAATCGGATAAAAAATTATATTCATTTTGGATAAAAGAAAAATAGCTTAATAATTTAATTAGGTGAAATTAAGCACTCAGTATTCACTGCTAGTAGTTCTGTAGCACATGCAATCATCAGTCTTACTCTTACTGCTCCCTCATTCTCACTTAGAGCTGTTATTCCAACGTGTCACATTTCCATAGCAACCACTGCCTCAATTTTTATAGCTAAAGCCCTAGAAGTCATTTTTGTTCTTAATGCCCCAATATCAATTTGCAACATTGTTAAAACCCCTAAAAAACTAACTTCTCACCCATATCATAATAAAAAATATGTATATCAGCATCACCCATGACCTAAATATTTTCAACAGATATGATTTATGAAGATGGGGTTGATGGATGTCTCTCAGCTAGGAGAGTGTCAAGAAAAGTCAAATAATAATACCCTTCTGTCCCAGTTGACCACCAAGCACTAAGTGGCAGGACAGAGGTTCAAATACTACCATTATAACTGACAGAGGTCAGGATGAAAAGTGATTCTGAGTGAAGAAGCAAAACGGATTGAAACTGAGTGCCCGCCCCCCCAATAACCTCAGAGAAAACAAATATGGCAGCCTATCCTGCCACCGGGGACCAGCTATTCTGAAAAGAGGCCCATCCAGAACCAACCTCAAATACGTACTCTTCGGTTCGGCTGGATCCCGAAAGGCGAAAAGGAGAAGAGTGGAGCATGCTCATCCTCTTTCTCCTAAACATAACACAGAGGTTATCCCTTCTCATCCGGCATGAAAATTTTTTGGCAGGAAAATCCATATTCTACTACCTGAACTTCTGGTTTGAATGAAGTACTAGGGAAGAAGAAAGTTTATTTTCCTTTCTATTTCCACTCTCTGAACATTTCAAGAAATGTCATATAAGATCTTTTTCTGACAAATTTTGCACAGTTTTTGTTTCTATTCTCTCTTTTTTTTAATTTTAATTGAATCATTGTGAGATAGTTACAAGCTTTCATGTTTGATCACACAATGATCAAACACCCATCCCTCCACCAGTGCACATTCCCCACCACCAATATCCCCAGTATACACCCCTTTCCCACCCTCCCCTTGCCTCCATTGCAGACAATATTCCCCATACTCTCTCTCTACTTTTGGGCATTATGACTCGCAACACAGACACTGAGAGGTCATCATGCTTGGTCCATTATCTACTTTTGGCATGCATCTCTCATCCCGACTGATTCCTCCAGCCATCATTTTTTTAGTCATCCCTTCTCTATTTCATCTGCCTTCTCCCCTCCATTCATGAAGCAGGCTTCCAGCTATGAGGCAATCCTCCTGGCCCTTGTTTCTACTGTCCTTGGGTGTCAGCCTCATGTGATGTTATTCTATACTCCACAAATGAATGCAGTCCTTCTATGTCTGTCTTTCTCTTTCTGACTCATTCCACTTAGTATGATACTCTCCATGTCTATCCATTTCTAAGCAAATTCCATGACTTCATCTCTCCTAACAGCTGCATAATATTCCATTGTATAGATGTACCAAAGTTTCTTTAACCAGTCATCTGTTCTAGGGCACTTCAGTTGTTTCCAGATTCTGGCTATTGTGAACAGTGCTGCAATGAACATAGAGGTACAGATGTCATTTCTAGGAAACTTTGCACAGTTTTCATATACCTCTAGAAACACTCAAATATGAGTTGCATTCTAGAGGAAGAATTTTGTTGTTGCTGTCTATTTTGGTGCTTAGGAGCTACTCTCTGGTTGATACTTGGAGTTAATCCCTGCAGTGCTCAGAGGACAATGCAGTGAAAATCTGGGTCTTCCACATGCAGAGCATACAGTCCAGCCTTTACACCATCCACCCAACCCTAGATGGAAGACGGTTAAGGTTAAAGTATTGTTGAGCTGGGGAGATAGTTCAAAGGGCTGGAACACATTCTTTGCTTGTAGGACACCAGGGCTAGATTCCTTGCATGGTTTCTGAGCACTACCACATTGAGTCAGGAGTAGGTCCTAAGCATTAGGTGTCACACACACATAAAATGTTTTCCTCTTGGAGTCAGAGCAATATCCCAGTGGGTAGGATACTTGCTGACCAGGGTTCAATCCCTGGCATCCCATATGGTCTCCCAAGTACACCGCCAGGAGTAACTACTGAGTGCAGAGCCAGGTGTGACCCCCCTGCCCAAAAAACCTTTTCCTCTTTGGATCTTTTTTTCAGAAAAGGAACATTAAGTTTGTATTAGATATATATACACACACTTTAAAGTGAGATAAAGTCTCTTTTGCTTATGCATGGACTAAGAGCTCTTAACCTAGGGTTCTTGCTTTAATTTTTAAGTTGCTATAATTTTGGTAATACGTTTTAACTGGAGTTGATAATTATGGTTTGGGTATACACGATTACCTCATTTTACCTCCACCAAAGCACCCAGCACACTCCATGGATCACCTTGTCACCTCACCATCCCCCAGCCTGTAATTCCCAGGTCTGTAATACAGTGTCCAGTGTTCAGAGTTTATTATCTTTTGTGCTAATTACAGAACCAGTTTCACCCCCCTTTTTTTTTGCAAGTGGTTATCCAGTTTTCCCAACACCATTTGTTAAGGATGCTTTTATTATTCCACTTCATGTCCCCAGCCTCTTTGTCACAGATTAACTGTTCATATATCAGAGGGTTTACCACTGGCTTTTTCCTTTCTATTGTTCAACAATCTATCCCTGTTCTAGTACCATGCTTTTTGGATTACTATTATTTCATAGCATAATTTTTTTTGCTTTTTTGGGTCACACCTGGTGATGCACAGGGGTTACTCCTGGTTCTGCACTCAGGAATCACTGCTGGTGGTGCTCAGGGGACCAGATGAGATGCTGGGAATCGAACCTGGGTTGTCTGTGTAGAAGGCAAATGCCCTACCCACTATGCTATCACTCCAGCCCCTTCATAGTATGATTTAAAGTCAAGAACCAGACAACATTCCCAGCAGCAGTACATGAGAATTCCTTTTGTATTAGCTCCCTGCCAGCACAGGTTGCTTCTAGCCCTTTGATATAGGCCATTCTCACTGGTGTGTCTCATTGTGGTCTTAATTCAAATTTTTCACAATTTGGATAATAAGTGACAGTGGGCACTTTTTCATATGCAACTTGCCACTTGTCTTCAAAGAAGTATCTGCTCATTTCTTCTCCCCACTTTGTAATGGGGAAATTGGATTTATTGATGTTGATCTTCGTAAGTACTTTGTAAATCTTGGGTATTAATGCTTTAATTGTATACAAATATTTCTTCCCATTTAGTAGGATGTCTTTTAATTGTAGCCCATGTTTCTTTCGCAATGCAGAAGCTATAAAATTTGATCTGTGGTATAGAGGTTAGATATCTGACATATCTGAACCACTAGACCCAATACCACTGTAAACACAGGAACCAAACTACAATAATTAAACTTAATGTGTCTGTCAAGGACTCTGGCTAGGGAGTAGGAGAGAATCTAGAATCACTAGTAGAGGTGGGACTGTTGCTGGGAATATGGTATGCCAGGAACCCTATTCTCAACAACTTTGGAAAATACAGTACCTAAAATAAAGTCTTTCAAATTAAAATAAAATAAGGCATCACAATTATTTTTTTATTTCACAGTGCATATAAGCATTTACTAAGTGTCCAATAACATTATGTCTTCAAAATTGTATATACCTCGGGCTTAGAGCGAGAATACAGCAGGTAGGGTGCTTGTTTTGCAAAATGCCAATCCAAGTTTGATCCCCAGCATCCCAAATGGTTCTCTCAATACTGCCAGGAATAATCCTTGAGTGCAAAAACAGGAGAAAGCCCTGAGAATCACTGGGTATAATCTAAAAACTAAAACAATAACACAAACCTCAAAACATACTTCATGACTACCAAACGCAGCCATCATTTGAGCTTTCACAGAATTGTGAGAACTCTTTCCCGTGGGAGGTTTTCCCTCCATGTTAATGACTGCTCAGGATGGTTGCTGCTAGACTGGGGTGGCTGTGCAATTTCTTTTAAAGCAAAACAATAAAGTTTGTTGGCTCCTCCTTTCACAAAAGATTTTCCGCAGCATTCAACTATTTGTTGGAATTTTACTTACAGTCAATCCTCTTTCAGAATTGGAGCTCATCCTCTCTAATCATCCTCCTGCAAACTCAGTTTGTGTAAGAGTCTAAATTCTTTGTGTCATTTCAACAATGCTCACAGCATCTTTAGCCAGAGCAGATTCCATCTTAAAAACCATTCCTTTGAGGGCTGGAGCAATACTACAGCAGGTACGGCATCTGCCTTGCACGTGGCCAACCCAGGTTTGATTCCCAGCATCCCATATGGTCCCCCAGCACCGCCAGGAGTAATTCATAATTCTTGAGTGCAGAGCCAGGAGTAACCCCTGTGCACCGCTGGGGTTACTGTGCACCAAAAAGAAAAAAAGAAACATTTCTTTGCTCATCCATTAGAATCAGTCCTCTACTCCTACTGTCTTGAGACTGCCACAGCCTAATCACAGCTTCATCCTCTCTTGCTATTTACACCACAGCTGCAGTTCTTTCTCTGCTGGTGTTTTGTTTTGTTACTGGAGACTCCCATGTGATGTTCTGGAGGTTCAGGGCCCATTCAGTAAATCTTCAGACTGGCAGCCAGCAGATAATGTTGTTCAGGCCCTGCAGTGTTGACCTGGACCATCCCAATAATGCTGGGGGCCTCCAGGGCCATACCCGGTTGTGCTCTGGGGGTGCTGGTGAGCTCTTTGATGCTGGAGGACCATGTGGTACTGGGAATTCTAACACCGGTACCGTCTCCTGGACCCCTAATCTTTTTCATCTTAGTTGCCTTCTCTTTCATATCTCCCTAAACTTTGGGGGCACAGGGCTCAGGTCTCCAACTGTTGCTGTACCTATCCTCACCTCGTTAGTGATCTCATTCAAAGACATTAGTATCCAGCACTGCCTGTTCCTGGAGGACTTCTCTGAATGCCATTCATCTGCCCACTTCACATACTTGAAGCTCTAACAGGCATCAAATGACTAACAGAATTCATAATTTTCTCCCTTGGAAACTGCTTCTCTTTCCATTCTATTTCCTACTAAATAACGACATCCAACTGCACAGATCAAAATAATAATTTTAACTCCTCTCCTACATCCCGGGCAGGAGCGATAGCAAAGCGGTTGGGCTTTGGCCTTTCACTCGCCTGACACAAGTTCGATTCCTCCGCCCTTCTCGGAGAGCCCGGCAAGCTATCGAGAGTATCTAGCCCGCTCGGCAGAGCCTGGCAAGCTACCCGTGGCATATTGGATATGCCAAAAACAGTAACAATAAGTCTCTCAATGAGAGACATTACTGGTGCCCACTCGAACAAACCGATGAGCAACGGGATGACAGTGACAGTGACTCCTACATCCTATAGTCTTTGGCAAAACTTCCCATCAAATATGTATCTCAATCAACCACGACAGTGAAATCATTAGTTAATCAGTTTTTCTCCTTATTACAGCCAGAGTGTGCCTATGAAAAGGATAAGTAAATCCTATCTTGCAACTGACTGGCTCAAAATTTTCCAATAGCATTATATCACACCCAAGCACAGGGTTTTTTCTGCAAACTGTAAACTTGGTATGTCTCCAAGCACCTCTGAGGCACATCTTCTGGCGAATCTTCACTTACTGAGCTCCCACTACCTGGTTCTTCAGTTCCTAAAAGTAGCCCGTTTTTACTCTCAAGTCTCTCTTCTGGAAAGTCCTATTTTATTAACTTATTATGGTCATTTTCTTTAGGTTCTGATTAGTTCAGATATTAGCCTCCAAGGAGGTGTCTTCTGAAATAACTCTAGCCAGAGCGTCAACCCCCATTCCAAAATGACGACTACCTAACTCCATTTCTCCAAAGTTTGCATTGGTAGCACTGTAGCACTGTTGTCCTATTGTTCATCGATTTGCTCAAGCGGGCACCAGTAATGTCTCCATTGTGAGACTTATTGTTACTGTTTTTGGCATATCAAATATGCCACGGGTAGCTTGCCAGGCTCTGCCGTGCGGGCGGGATACTCGGTAGCTTTAGGGGCTCTCCGAGAGGGACGGAGGAATCAAACCCGTGCATGGCAAACGCCCTACCCGTTGTGCTATCCCTCCAGTCCCCTCGCATCAGTAGGTAAGCTATTTTTGTCTCTTTTCTTAGGGAGTGAGAAGGGTGGGTCAAACCCGCTGTTCTCGGTGGTTACTCCTGGCTCTGCTGCACTCGAGAATAACTCCTGATGAAGGGGCTGGAGTGATGGTACAGCGGATAGGGCATTTGCCTTGCACGCAGCTGGCCTGGGTTCGATTCCCAGCATCCCATATGGTCCCCCGAGTACCGCCAGTTGTAATTCCTGAGTGCAAAACTAGAAGTAACCCCTGTGCATCGCTGGGCTGACACAAAAAGAAAATAAGAGAATAACTCCTGATGAGGCACTTCGGACCACATGGGATGCAGAGGACTCAGGTCGGTTGCCACACATACACACTCCACCCTCCACCTTCTTCTTCTTCCTCAGGACGGTTGACCCTTACACACACACACACACACACACACACACACACACACACACACTCAGGTCGGTTGCCACACATACACACTCCACCCTCCACCTTCTTCTTCCTCAGGACAGTTGACCCTTACACACACACACACACACACACACACACACACACACACACACACGTCTCTCGCTCTCGTTCTCCCCTCCCTCCCTCTCCCCTCCCTCTGCCTCTCTCTCCCCTCCTCCCCCCAACTAAGCCCCGCCCTCCACCTTCTTCTTCCTCCCTCCACCTTCTTCTTCTTCCTCAGGACGGTTGACCCTTACACACACACACACACACACACACACACACACACACACACACACACACACACACACACACACACACACACACACACGTGTCTCTCGCTCTCGTTCTCCCCTCCCTCCCACTCCCCTCCCTCTGCCTCTCTCTCCCCTCCTCCCCCCAACTAAGCCCCGCCCGGGCCGCTGAGAGCGCCTGCGCTCTGAGCCTTTGGCCAAGAATTCTGGGATTGGTAGTCCTTCTGTCTCCAGCGTTCACGGGAAGAGCGATAAACAGCGAAGAGAGATAAACAGCGGGGCAATATATGTTTTTCAATTTCAGGAGCTGGAGTGAAATGTGTTCCTGGCTCCTTTATTCTGAAAGGTGCTGCAAACTTGCCTGCCAACGAGCCGGCGTCAGGCGCTGCGCAGACAGCCTCCCGGGGGCCTAATCAGGGCGGGGCTTGCGCGCGGGGGCTTGTGGGTCCTTCCGCAGGGCTTCGCTCTTTCGCTCGGGCCCGCGCTGCCGGCAGGATGGGTAGGCCGTGCGGGGCTGGGCCGAGGGGCCGAGGGGCGGCAGGCGACCGGGGGCGGGCGACTGGACGGGCTCCGAGAGCCGGGGGAGCGGCGCCTCCGCTTGCCGTAGCTGGGCTCGCCTCAGAAAAGACCGATCGGGCACGGCGGCCCGGCCCTGAGCGACGCCGCGTGGCGGACGCTGCCTCCTCCCGAGTCAGCGCTAGGGAGTCGGTCGCCTTGGTTTGAGGGGACTGGACAGCCGCCGGGCGGCTCCGGCCAGCCCTTCCTTTATCTGTCCAGTCCAGGGGGCGCGGACTCGAGCCCAGCGCTTGGTCCACGTGCCACCGTGGGGGGTGCCCAGGGCCGCCTGCCTGGTCCTGCGCGGGGACCCGGCGTGTTCGGAGACGCGAGCGCGAGCGGGGCTGAGGGTGAGGGCGGGAGAACTTAGGGTGACTTCAGCCTCGGGGCTCCCTGTTGTCTAGGTAAGTGCCGCGGCCTCCGTACTGCCCGCAAGCTCCGCAGCCACCGGCGGGATCAGAAGTGGCATGACAAGCAGTACAAGAAGGCGCACTTGGGCACGGCGCTGAAGGCCAACCCGTTCGGGGGCGCCTCCCACGCCAAGGGCATCGTGCTGGAGAAAGTGTGAGTGAGCCGCGCGGCGGCGCGAGCTGCGGGTGCAGCCGTGCTCCCTTCAGGGTCGGAGCGGGTTCGAGGGTTCGACTCGGGGTCAGTCGAGTACCAGTATTTTGGTGACTGGCTTGGGAAAGGCGCGGGTGGGGGGATGGGGTTGGTTTTGGAAGGAGAGGGAGTAACAGTGAGTGAAACAGGAGGTGTGCTGAGACCTTGGTAGGAGCCGCAGCAGGAAGCACCCATTTATGTTGTGATCACTTTTATTTTGTTGTGTGTTTTGTTTTGTGTTTTAAGAAAAATCAGATTAACTTACTTATGTGCCTGCACCTTTGCAGCCCGGTTGATTTGCCTACGAGAATTTTTACTGTGCTGCTGTGTCCCCATCCCGTCCCCCAACACGCGCGCGCGCGCGCACACACACACAGTTGAGTCAGGACTCCTGAATCCACACTTGGTAGTTTCCGTTTTATTGGATGTGGAGGGATTCAAACTTTGCTCATTTTGCTAATGAAACTAAAATGGACTGGATTAGATTTACCACGGGGAGACTTAGCGAGTAAGATTAACTTGAAGGTTGTCATGGAGGGTTTGATAATAAAGCTGTGCTTGATGAAATATGGTTTCAGAAAGTCAGGAGACACGTGTGCTTTTTTTTCTTCCAGTGGTGTTGAGGCTAAACAGCCAAATTCTGCTATTAGGAAGTGCGTCCGTGTTCAGCTGATCAAGAACGGCAAAAAAATCACAGCCTTTGTACCCAATGATGGCTGCTTGAACTTCATTGAGGTGAGTGCCTCAGTCTTGTTAAAGCTTCTATGTTTGAGGTGATGGTCCCTGAGTTCTTACATGCTGATTGGGGATTTTTAGTGACACCCAGAGTGAGTCAATTGTTGATTTATTTTTCTTTGTATTTTTGCTCAGGAAAACGATGAAGTTCTGGTTGCTGGATTTGGTCGCAAAGGGCATGCTGTTGGTGACATTCCCGGAGTCCGTTTTAAGGTTGTCAAAGTAGCCAACGTGTCTCTCTTGGCCTTATACAAAGGCAAGAAGGAAAGACCAAGATCATAAGTTTTGATGATGAAAGCACAGTAGTAATAAATTTTCATATACTCAGAAATTGGTGTTCTGGTTTTTTCCTCACTGTAAGATGCATTGTATATGTTTTACTTCTAGGGTTTTGGAAGAACGATTCATGATACTCTAGTAATAGCTTTAAACCACCAGGAAAGAATTGTAAGATCTTTTCCCTAGCATCCCTTGACTAGAGTCAAGTTGGTCCCTACTTCGTTTTACAGTATCTCAAGTTAAATAGTTTGCGTGTATATGCTGCCTCTTTACAGTGCTATGGTAACCAAGCAGAGAGCACCTGGTTTTCTGTAGCCACAGTTAGAAGTAAGTTTAGAACACCACCAGGGTGTCATCACTCCCCAGTCCCTGGGGTGGGGGGGAAACCCTCAAATTTCACTTGTTGGTGGGCCACACTATGCTGTGCTTAGAATTTAGTTCCTGCTTCTGTGCTCTGAGATAACAACTACTACTGGTAGTTCTTAGCTGGGCTCCCTGGGAGGAGAAAGGACCTCTAGTTATGTAAAATTATCTAAAGACATATAGAAAGTAAATGAATTACGAAACCTGTGGTTCTAATCATTTATAACTACTTTTTTCCAGAGCATGTGGTATTGGAAGACAGGTGTACAAGTCAAAAAAATAGGATGAAGAGACAAGTATAGCTGTTCATGTAAAAACAATTTGGCTGAAGAAAACAATTCGATAGTATAGGCCTCATTTAAAAACAAATATCTGAACCTAAATCTCACACTTAAAAATTAATCAAAAGAAGCATGTATCTTAATGAAAACATAAAACTATAGGACTTAGAGAACATGTTTAGAATTTTAAGGTTTGGTGAAAGGTTCTTAGACATAGTATAGGCACACTGCACACAAGATGAATGGCTAGATAGGACTTCACCTAACTGTAAGATGGAAGATCTTGGGAAGGTGAAAAGCTGGTGATAGAGCTGAATGGCCCAGTGCCTGTGCTTTGCATGCTGGAGACCCTGGTTTAGTCTCCTGAGTGCCATCTGAAGAGACCTGTCTCTCCAGCACTGAGCTGGGGTGGCTTCCAGGTGTGGCCCGAATACCAAGAGGAAGACAAACCACAAAGAAAATATTTGTAAATCACCAACAATGGACTTTTATCCAGAATAATCTT
The DNA here is from genome assembly GCF_027595985.1 of Sorex araneus. Lineage (NCBI taxonomy): Eukaryota > Metazoa > Chordata > Mammalia > Eulipotyphla > Soricidae > Sorex > Sorex araneus. The sequence goes on along the minus strand of NC_073302.1, from coordinate 158,992,468 downwards.
AAAAATCCTGGGAGCAGGAAGAAACTGCAAATCAGCAGATGTTTAGCCAAAGAAATGACAAGTATGTTTATATGTTTATATTAGCCATGAGGCTAATATAATTGAAATTAAAATCAAGATAGTACTGTATTACAATAAAGATGCTGCCAATGCTGTAGCCAGATCACATAATTTAAAGTGTGTTCCAGTAATTGAACTTGTGTGTAGTTCTAATGCAGGTATCATTGGCCACACAAAACATTCAAGGGCCCGGGAGATAATTGTATAGCAGGTAGAGTGATTGCCTTGCACAGTGTAACCCGGATCCAATCCCTGGTACCACATGTGATATGTGTTTCCTTGAGCACAGAGCCCAGGAATAGCCCTTGAGCACTGCTGGGTGTGCTCCCAGTCCCCTCCCCAAAAACAAGACATTTAATGGAATGTTATGGGGGGTGGGGGGTGGGGCGTGGGGAAAGGAAGGTGAGGGGAGGGACTCCGCAAAGCTCAGAGTTTATTCCTGGCTCTGTATTCAGGAATTACACCTGGCGGTGCTTGGGAATCCCAGTTGGATCTCTCGAACCCCAATAATGGAATATTATAGGGTATACATTGTCCATGGGAGAAAGTCATATTTAAGTCACGTTAGAAGAGATTTCATGAGTGACAGGACCATTACTTGTAAATATGTACACATTTTGTCACTTCATTACACAGTCAATAAGTCTAATGATAGGAATTTTCAGAGGTATTTTCTTATACACAGGCTTCAGAACTTGAGTCAGGCATGAGGAGTACCAATAACACCTTTTTTGGAAGTGTTGGGAGTCGGGTGGGGGGTGAGGGGGGAGGTGTTGGACCATAACCATAACAAGTCATGCTCAGTTCTTACTCCTGGCTCTGTGCTCAATATACTATGCCAGGATTAAACCAGGACTGACCACGTGCAAGGCAAACTCCTTGACCCCTGAAATGTCTCCAGCCCCAAACCCTATCTTTCACTTTTAAATTTTTGTGTATTTTATTTTTTGATTTCTGGGGCATGTCCTGCAGTGCTAGGGGGCCATGTGGGACCAAACCCTGGTTTGCTAACCAAGGTCATAAACCAATGGTTTCAACCTGACAACACCTGTGGACAGTAACAGACTGGACCAATGGTTGAAGACCACTGTATAATGCGCTCTGCTTCTACTGACACCTGAACTTTGAAACAACCCTGATGGCTGAGTGGGGCTTCTCAAGAAGGAGAGGAGAAAAATGCAGGCTTCTGTTACTCCTTTGGGTCTTATGATCAAGAAACACTAGCTCCAGAAACAGGAGAGACAGAACAAGGGTTAAGTTTCTTGCCTTGCATCCTGCTGACCTAGCACCACTTAGTCTCTTAAGTACCTCCCAGGGGTCACTTACTAAGCACAGAGTCAAGAATAGCCCCCTCAGCACCACTGAAATACAAAAAAGGAAACAAAAATAAGGATGATGATGATGATCAAAGAAATACCAGCTCTCTCCTTAGGTTCTTACAAAATTTGCTTGTTTAAGTATAAAAATCAGTTATTGACATGAGTTTTTTTTCTCATCCAGTACTTTCCAAAAATATTTTTAGTAAAAATAGAAGTATTTCGTAGATCACTGGCAGCAATGCAATCTCTTATTTATTACAAGATATATATATGTATATATGTGTATGTATGTATATATCAATATGTATAATAGTTACTATGATCCAGACATCTCCATATATTGAGGCATAATTTTTTTCTCTTTTTTTAAAATTTTGCAGTTAAACAGCATATTAATTAAAACTTATTTAGAAAGATGTGAGGAAAAAGAAAGAGATGTGTCCAAGAGAGAACACAGGCTTCTTCAGAGTGGAAATGGGCAAGCAAAGAAACAGAGATAAGCAAGTGAGATACATGTGCAAGGGAGAACATGGGCTTGAAGAGCAAGCTAGGAAGCATCACTTTTTCTGGGAACCACAGGAAACTTTCTGCAGACCTGCATGAGTCTGAAGTTGACTATTGAAAACCACTGCTCCTAGCTTCCTCAATGTAGGTTGCAATCCTATCAGGGGTCACATAACTTTTTTTTAAATTTATTTATTTTTAAATTAGTGAGTCACAGTGAGGGTTCAGTTACAGATTCACACATTTTCCTGCTTGTTTTTCCCTCACGCAATGTTTGAGAGGCCATCCTTCCACCAGTGTCCATTCTCCACCACCAATGAACCCAGTATCCCTCCCATCTCCCCCCAATCCCATCCCCCCACCCCACCCCGCCTCTGTGGCAGGACATTCCAGTTTGATATCTCTCTTGCCTTTTGGGTCTTTTGGGTCTTGTGGTTTGCAATAGGGGTATTGAGTGGTCATCCTGTTCAGTCTCTAGTCTACTTTCAGCATGCATCTCCCTTCCTGCACGGGATCTCCAATCACATTTTACTTGGTGTTCCCTTCTCTATCTGGGATGACTTTCCCCCAGTGTGTGAGGCCATCTTCCAGCTATGGAGCCAACCTCCTGGTATTATATACTACTATTCTTGGGTATTAGTCTCCTACTCTGTAATTTTATATTCCACAGATGAGTGCAATCTTTCTATGTCTGTCCCTCTCTTTCTGGCTCATTTCACTTAGCATGATACTTTCCATGTTGATCCACTTATATGCAAAGTTCATGACTTCATCCTTTCTAACAGCTGCATAGTATTCCATTGTATAGATGTACCAAAGTTTCTTTAACCAGTCATCTGTTCTCGGGCACTCGGGTTTTTTCCAGATTCTGGCTATTGTAAACAGTGCTGTGATGAACATAATAGTGCAGATGTCATTTCGACTATACTTTTTAGTTTTTCCAGGATATATTCCCAGAAGTGGTATTGCTGAATCAAATGGAAGCTCAATTCCTAATTTTTTGAGAAGCGTCCATATTGTTTTCCAAAGGGGCTGGACCAGTCGGCATTCCCACCAGCAGTGTGGAAGGATCCCTTTCTCCCCACATCCTCTCCAATAGTGGTTGCTTTTGTTCTTTTGGATGGGGTCACATAATTTTTAAGAAATGTGTTTTAAAATAAGTTTCTTCGTGATTTATTATCAGTGATTTGTATACTGATTTTATATACCTAGGTACCCAGCAAGAGGGGTTTAATCACATGTGGAAAAAATTTAAGAAGCCCTGTCTAATTTACCTACCACGTAGAAATTTTTGTGTCCACAAAGACATCTAGCTTCGTGAAATCTCTAGCATTGTAGTTAATTAGAAAAGGGACAGGTATCATTTCTAATTAAAAGTTCTAGTTATAATTGTTGGACTGGAGTGATAGTGCAGTGTGTAGGGCGTTTGCCTTGAAGCCGACCCCGGTTCGATTCCTCCGCCTCTCTCAAAGAGCCCGACAAACTACTGAGAGTATCTCGCCCGCACAGCAGATCCTGGCAAGCTACCTGTGGCATATTGGATATGCCAAAAACAGTAACAACAAGCCTCACAATGGAGACATTACTGGTGCCCACTCAAGCAAATCGATGAGCAACAGGGTGACAGTGACAGTTATAATTGTCGGACACAAGTTCTCAATTCTGGATCAGTTATGTTGCCTTTGTTTTATGTTGCCTTTGGCCCTTAGTTACTACCTCAGTCCCATATATGAGTGAGATCATTCTGTCTATTCTTTTCCTCCTGACTGACTCCACACAGCATGGTACCCTCAGGTTCCATCTATGTTGCAGCAAAATTGCATGGTTTGGTCTCTAAGTCTTCGAGTGAGCTTCATAGTGGGTATTACAAGAGAGGAGCACTGGGGTCCTTGGGGGAGGGAACAGGTACACTGGTGATAGGTGTGGTGCTGGAACAATGTGTAGGGTGAATCGCCATTAGAGGGACTGAAAATCATAGAATTTCAATTAAAAATAAAATGAGATAAAATATTCATTAAGCAAAAATATATCATGAAGTTGAATTTTTTTTCCCAAAATATGTGTAGGATAGGGCCCCAGTACTACCTGAATATGTGGGCCTTGGTATCTGTGCCGCCCCCGCCCCCTTGCACTAGTGATCCAAGACTGGACCAAGCCCATCAGGCTGTCACTGCCTGAATATTGGGGTAGGGGCATAGGGGTGCCCCGCTCTGCAATCAGCACAACTGGCTAAGGCCACTACTTGTTAATGAACATGTAGGTCTTAAAGTACATGCCAACATTTGCAAAAAATTCTGTACCTAATGAACACATTTAATTACCTCCTTAGCAACTAGCTAAAGTTTAGATCTGTACAATTGTGGGCAGAGTGTGTCACATTTTAAATATTTTTAAATTTTAATCACAGCTAAGGAGAGTTGAGAGAACTGACACTTGTTAAAACAAACTTTGTCCACTCACATCATCTGCTTTAGAAATAGAGACCCAAAATAGATTGTATTTCTTTTATTCTCTAGTTTCATGAATTAATTTATCCAGTATATAACAAGATGCACTTTTCTAGAGAGCTTCACAGCTTAACGTGTTCTTATTTATTTATTTATTTATTTATTTATTGTGGGCATTGGCTGGTCAATGAAATTTTTCCTCTCCATTAGTTCGGTTGCATATTGTACATATAATGATTCTCCCTAATGCAAAGCTGGGTGTGTATCAACTCTGTGATAACCTGGGCTGAGGGAAAGACAGGGACAATAGAGGTAAAGCAGCTTAAGTTATCAGAAAAGAAAGCAACCACTTAGGCCTGAGAGACAGTACAGGAGGTAGGGCACTCATCTTGCATGAGGCAGGCTGATCTGGGTTTCATCCCCACCACCTCATCTGTCCCCCTGAGCACCACCAGGGGCACTGAGCATCCAAAACTGAGTGCCTGATTACACCACCAGGAGTAATTCCTGAGAACCCCAAAACAACAAAAGCATCCAACCACTCAGGCAGGACAGACAGTACAGAGGCACTTGCCTTGCCAGGGTCTGCAACTCATGCAGTTCAATCCCTGGCACCACCAGAGCTCACTCTTGAGCACAGAGTCAACAATAACCTCTGGACACTACTGGTGCAACCCCAAATCCCAAACAAAATCGTTAAATAAATGAATAAATAGAACCACTTGTTTACCAAGACCTGGATAAACAGACTTGAAAGGCAAGAACAGATAAAACCCCGGCAAGTACCCAGCTCCTAACTGAAAGTAACAGGTGGCTGTTCTGGAAATATGCTCTGACATGTGGTATAAACATAGGTCAGTTTGAGACACCTCTGGTGCAGAGACTTTTCCAGGTTTTGTGGAAGCCACTGGGGAATTTTTCTGCATTTTCTTACTTCTCTGCCTGGCCCCTCCCCTTGGCTGCCAGGGCTCGCCAGATCCCAGCTTCTGCCCACACTCCACCAGACACCCAAGCCAAGCCAGACGGTTCATATCCTCTCTGGCTTTACTGGCATCTGAATTGTATGCTTACATTGTTGTAATGTGGATCCCATCCCCCTATCCCCACCCCCACCCCCCACCTCCCCGCGTCCCCCAAGCCTCAGTAATTCATATAGCAGCTGTACGTGTTTGGCCCGAGCTGTCAGTGAAACCTCTGAGCTCTAACAGAACTTAGTGCTGTTGAGATCTGAAGCCCTTGTTACCTGTTCCCAAAAGGCCCCAATACTTCCTTAGGGTCTTGTTCTAGTACACAATAGCTATTTTGTTCATTCTGTATTTATACATTTGATTATGTGTTGAATGAATTCATTTCCTTTTTCCACTGTACTTCTTTTCTGCTTATGATGTATGTGTGTGTGTGTGAGTTTCTGCTTATGATGTATGTGTGGGTGAGTGAGTGAGAGAGAGAGAGAGAGAGAGAGAGAGAGAGAGAGAGAGAGAAACTCATGAGGAATGGGATCTATTGATCTAGGATTTGCTCTAGATTTTAGAGATGCTCTTGAAACTGCATCCAGATTCTTTTATACCAACATATCAAATATATGCACATACATAAATATACACACACCTTTTTTCTGAAAATGGGTTAAACAGAAATCTTTTGGAATTTTGAAGGAATTTTATTCTTTTAAAAAAGCTATTTAAGCATGGTACTGGGACAAAGGCAGAGTCGCCGATCAATGGAACAGGGTGGAATATCCCTACATGCAACCCCAAATATATGATCATCTAATCTTTGGTAAGGGAGCAAGAAATGTGAAGTGGAGCAAGGAAAGCCTCTTCAACAAATGGTGCTGGCATAACTGGACAAACACATGTAAAAAAAATGGGCTTAGACCTCGACCTAATGCCATGCACAAAAGTCAGATCAAAATGGATTAAAGACCTCAGTATCAGACCACAATCCATAAGATACATGGAAGACAAGGTCGGCAAAACCCTCCACGGTATTGAAGTTAACGGTATCTTCAAAGATGACATGCAACTGAGCAACCAAGTGGAAACAGAGATAAACAAATGGGACTATATTAAACTAAGAAGCTTCTGCACCGAAAAAGATACAGTGACCAGAATATAAAGACAATCTACAAAATGGGAAAGGATATTCACCCAATACCTATCTGATAAGGGGTTGATATCAAGGGTATACAAGGTTGACCTCTACAAGAAGAAAACATCCAACCCCATCACAAAATGGGGTGAAGAAATGAACAGAAACTTTCTCAAGGAAGAAATACGAATGGCTAAAAGGCACATGAAAAAAATGCTCTTCATCACTAATCATCAGGGAGATGCAGATCAAGACAACTATGAGATATCCCTCACACCACAGAGCTGGCTCATATCCAAAAGAACAAGTGCAACCGCTGTTGGCATGGATTTGGGGAGAAAGGAACCCTCCTACACTGCTGGTGGGAATGCCGACTGGTTCAGCCCTTTTGGAAAACAATGTGGTCACTTCTCAAAAAATTAGAAATTGAGCTCCCATTTGACCAACAATACCACTTCTGGGAATATATTCCAGAGAGGCAAAAAAACGTACAGTCAAAATGACATCTGCACCTGTATGTTCATTGCAGCACTGTTTATAATAGCCAGAGTCTGGAAAAAACCTGAATGCCTGAGAACAGATGACTGGTTAAAGAAACTTTGGTACACCTACACAATGGAATACTATGCAGCTATCAGAAAGGATGAAGTCATGAACTTTGCATATAAGTGGATCTACATGGAAAGTATCATGCTATGTGTAATGAGTCAGAATGAAAGAGACAGACACAGAAAAATTGCACTCATTTGCAGAATATAAAACAACAGAATGGGAGACTAACACCCAAGAATAGTAGCAGTAAGTACCAGGTGGCGTGCTCCACGGCTTAGAAGCTGACCTCGAATGCTGAGGGAGAGGGCAGCTCAGACAGAGAAGAGAACACCAACTAAAGTGTAGTGGAGAACCCACTCAGGATGAGAGAGGTGGGCTGAAAGCAGACTATAGATTGAACACGATAGCCACCCAGTATCTCCATTCAAACCATAGCACCCAAAAGGAGAGAGAGAACAATAAGGAATTCCCTGTCACGGGGGGATGGGGGTGGGGTGGATGTTTGGGGGGATAGACAGCACAGGGTGTGGGGAAGGGACCCTGGGGCCATCGATAGAGGAGAATGGGCACTGGTTGAGGGATGGGTACTCGAGTATTGTATAACTGTAACACAGGCACAAAACTCTGTAACTGCACCCTCACGGTGACTCATTAATAAAAATATAAAATAAAATAAAAAATAAAAAAGCTGTTTGTATCTGTTCAGCGAGATTGGGTTAAGTCACATTTACATCATATTCTATTTCAATCATAGCTGAGAACAATCTATGAGAAATTGTCTGTGTTTAGGCATCATCTATGAAATGATCCCAACATGTTAAAATGTGGGACCCTGGGAGAGAACCTGTAAAATGAACCTTTCTCATCTTGCTTAGATGGTTCCCATAGACCTGAACATGGGACTCTGAATCATTTGAAAGAAAAGTTTCCCAGTGTTGCTGGCCAAGGCAGAATTAGAAAGAGGGTGTAAAGGAGTAAAGGCAGAGACAAAACCCCCAAGTCATTATCATATAAGACTAAAGTTTGGTTGAAAGGAATGGATGGATGAAATGAAATTGCCCCATATGCACCTGTATAAAGCAATAGACACAGTGTTTACAGTTTTCTCAAAAATATTTGTGTAATATTTAAAGTAAATAGAAAGTAAGGGAAAAAAAGTTAAATAAATCAAAATATGGACAAAATATTGGAAATTGCTAACTGGGGTGTCTGTATTTCTTTGTTTTGTTGTTTAGTTTTTTTCCCACACCCCTTTGTGCTCAGAAGGCAGTGCAGTGCTGTGGATTTAACCTGGGTCCCCTCTTCCACAGCGTGTCTGCTGGACTCCCCCTGCAGCCTGAAACTGCTAAGTCTGACATTCAAGTAGAACAAGGGCCTATGGAACTGTTTTGTTTACTTTTAAGCATGATTGGAATTTTTTATCATTAGGCATTTGCCTTGCACGTAGCCGACCTGAGTTCGATTCCTCTGTCCTTCTTGGAGGGCCCCGACAAGCTTACCAAGAGTATCCCACCTGCACAGCAGAGCCCAGCAAGCTACCTGTGGCGTATTCGATATGCCAAAAACAGTAACAACAAGTCTCACAATGGAGACGTTACTGGTGCCTGCTCGAGCAAATTGATGAACAATGTGCGACAGTGCTACAGTGATATTTATTTTATTTTATTTTTGGTTTGGAGGCTACACCTGACAATGCTCAGGGGTAACTACTGGCTCAGGGATCACTCTTAGGACCATAAGGGATGCTGGACATTGAACCTGGGTTAGCCCCATGCTATTTCTCCAGCCCCTCATAATTTATTTTAGTACGCGAATCCTAATTGTTTACCTGCCATGCTCCCAAGTTCTAGAACCAGCAGTGGACAGCAGAGAATACTCAGCTCTGACAGGAGCCCAAGGGACATGTGGGGCAGTGTGGAGAGCCTCCAGGACCGTGCTTTGCAACAACAGTTGCACTGTGCTTGTAAATTGCACCGCTCTTCGTAAACAACACCTGTGTGCTTCGAAAACAATTCCTAATAAGGAAACAGGATGTCTTGCCACGCCCATAAGCTGTAACTAACCTATCAGATGCAGACACGTGGGCGAAAACAAGCAGCGAGAGGTATATAAGGAGGGAAGCTGCCTAGCTAGGGGCTCCCCCTGGTTCCTTTTCCTCCGTTCGTCCTTAGTCCATGCTTCGTTCGTCCTTTTTTCCGTTTGCATGAGAAGGTTTCTTAATAAATAAATAATAAATAGCTGGAAGAAGAATCTCCGGGTTGCGTGTTACCTTACAGGGCAGTCATGTGGATAAGAAAGAAGCTGGGAAAATGAAATGTAGTAGCACGGAGGAATAGATAACATATTGGGAAGAAATGGAGCTGAGAATCCTTCCATATTTTAGGGAGACAAGAGGAAAATGTTCAATAATGAAAGCAAAGTAAAATTAAACGATTTTCAAAAATTTTAGGAAATGGCAGAACCCAGACTGCTGCAGGCGGTATGAATTGGTACAGCCTTTCCAGGAAACTATTTAGCACGTGGATCAGAAGTCTAAGGAACATTCCCTGTCCTTTGATCTGTTAATTCCCTGGGTAATATGTGCAACATAAAGCATCAATGGAGCTGTTGTTTCTGCACGTATTTCTCATGGCATCACATCTGAGAACTGGAGAGGGTGGAACACTTTCTGCCCAACTGTCCACTGTCTTGCTCAGGTTCTGATCACGGAAGCGCTGGGGTAATGTAGGTGAAATGAATTGAGAGAAGTTAAAAGTAGCCTGAGCATCCAATGATAGAAGTTACTTGGTACATTTTGATGTAGAAGAAATATGAATTGTTTTAAATTGTGTCCCTCTTCTCCCCCAGAGAACATTTAATACCTGAGCCCCATTAATTGGCATGGGAAAATGTTTCAGATGTAATGCTAAGCAGATGTAAAAACCACGTTCAAAATGGGTCCGAATAGATATTTTTTTTTTATCATGATGATGAAATAGATGAAACTTTTAACTGCAAGTAACAAAAATCCAGAGTTAGGAGTTTTGTGGTTGTTATTTAGTGGACTAGAACAGCAGCACAGCGGGTACGGTGTTTGCCTTGCACGTGGCCGACCCAGGTTCGATTCTGCCATCCCTCTTGGAGAGCCCGGCAAGCTACAGGGAGTATCCTACCCGCACAGCAGAGCCTGGCAAGCTACCCGTGGCGTAGTCAATATGCCAAAAAACAGTAACAACAAGTCTCATAATGAAGATGTTATTGGTGCCCGCTCAAGCAAATCCATGAACAGGATGACAGTGACAGTGATTATTTAAGTGTTTGTTTATATGGGGGGGGGGTTGTTTGTTTGTTTATGGGTTAGTTTTAAAAATCTAATTGGTCTTATTAGACAGGCCACTTTACAACTAAAAAGGTAGACATGTTTTAAATTTTTTTATTATTGAATCACCATGAGGTACAGTTACAAACTTATGAATCTCCATGTTTGCATTTCAGTCATACAGTGATCGTTTACAACCCTCCACCAGTGCCCATTCTCCTCCACCAATGTTCCCAGTATCCCTCCCACCACCCCTACCCCAACCCCCACCACCCCACCCTGCCTCTGTGGCAGGGCATTCCCTTCTGTTCTCTCTCTCCTGTTGGATGTTGTAGTTTGCAATAGAGGTATTGAGTGGCCTTCAAGTTCGGTCTATAGTCTACTTTTGGCACGCATCTTTCAACCTGAGTGGGTGAAAGGATTTTTTTCTTTTTAACAGGAAAAGGTTTTATACACAGAAAAGTTATTAGCAAAAGAAAATAAGGATTACTTCAGGCAAAGTAACTTGTTAGATAGAAGGTCAGAGCATTCTTATGCAGATTCCCTCACTAGAGCTGGTCTGGGAACTGAGTTTTGGTCTCTATTTGGCAGGAAGAGGCTCACTTTGCAATTTGGAGAGTTAAGTCACGGTAGGCCCAGAATGAGTGACTCCATTTGGGGCCCATTTCTTTCCTTTCTTATTTTGAGTCTTAGTTCACCGTAAGTGATATCCATAAGCAATTTTCAGAATTTCTCACAATGTTCTCAGGTCTTCCAAATTGCCTATGAAGAAGAGCTTTTTGAAAGTAAATATTTGTTTTCCAGGATAGTAAATATATTGCACTGTTGCACTGTCATCCCTTTGTACATTGATTTGTCTGAGTGGGCACCAGTAACATCTCCATTGTGGGACTTGTTGTTACCGTTTTTGACATATATAAAAAAACAAAAGTCAAAGTCTTATTAAAATGACTTCTCATATAAATCCAACTCTCTACCCTCCCTTATAAACCTTTTAATGAATTTGTGTGGAATATCTAAACCATCCTGCATATTTTTATGTCCTGTAGAAAATGTCTGGGATTGGTTTATTATTACAGTGCTACCGAGAGTATCTCGCCCGCACAGCAGAGGCTGGTAAGCTATTCGTGGCGTATTCGATATGCCAAAAACAGTAACAACAAGTCTCATGATGGAGACATTACTGGTGCCCGCTTGAGCAAATCAATGAACAATGGGATGACAGTGACAGTGACAGGGTGCTTGCATTATTAACATCTAATTTTTGTCTTCTGTTTTAACTGAAAAATATAAAAATATATTTTATATAAAATATATTTAATATGTAAATAAATATATATATATTGCAGTTAAATATATTCTGTTTCTTTGAACCCAAAGGGTTTGAATTCATTCCCCTGACCTATGGAGAGTAACACATTTTCTGTAGCCATTTTCCAATTTATAGGGAGGTCAGGGCCTCACTGACTTACTGAAGGAGATTGGAATCCATATCTTACTTAACTGCAGGTGTCAGGAGAAGGAAATCTAGCCAAGGATGGGGAGAAATTCCCAAAAGAAAAGAAGGGCCAGTCCTTAGTGCCTGCAAAAAGGGCGACCACAGGGCCTTTTTGGCGGGTCACCCATAGATTCATGCACTCCACAAGGACTTACTGAACCCTGCCCAACACTAGGCACCACAATAAAGCCTAAGGATCTGGGACTGGAGTGACAGTACACAGGAGAAGACCCTTGCCTTGCATTGGCTCACCTGGTCCCCATATAGTCTATGGAGCTCCTAGGACTGATCTTGAGCACGGAGCCAGGACTAAGCTCTGAGCACTGCCAGGTGTGGCCCAAAGAGGGGAAAAAGGATGAAGATCTATCATGCATGTGAACATAACAATGCCCCTTGACATTTGATGTGTTGAGCAATAATCTCCCATTAACCTATCATGGTATGCTTACATAATTATAACTGAGAAGTGATAATTATTTCTGGGTTTGTGTAAAGCTTCCAAGTAATCCCAGAAATCATTTTGTGGACAGAAGAGATTTACTTATAGTTTGTTATATAATTTAATGGTCTATGGGAGTACCTGTGATCTTTCAGATTTTGTTTTATTTTTTAAAATAAATTATAAAACAGGTACTGTTTTATAAAACAGGTACGTCAGCTAAAGGTTTAGAGTAGGCAACGGCATTGGTGCTTCTGTACCACTAGGTGTCGCCATTGACAATACAAAAGTAAAAGCAAGCCCATTCCATTTCAGCAAGCCTTGAGTGAATACCAAATTTAAGAATATGAAAGCACTATCATAGACAAGCCCTATAAAAACCCAGGGGCTTCAGGGACATATGTGCACATAAAGTAGCTCAGTGTCATGGTCACAATAATTGTTAAGTACTTTCAATTTCCGTTTGGGACAACCTTCAGCAACATACTGATGGTAGCATAAGGAGGGCATCAGAGGTTGTAGAATTGAAAGGAAGTTTATTTATCCACTAATTTTCAAATCTCTGACACTTCCAGGAGGCATTTATATCCCAACATACATATGTATCCACAATGATATATTACATATATGTACAAATCTATATAACATATACTTTGAGATGTTATAATGTTTTTTGTTTGTTATGGGGCCACACCCAGACATGCTCAGGGGTTGCTCCTGGCTCTGTGCTCAGTTACTCCTCGTGGTGCTTAGGGGACCATATGAGATGCTGGGGATTGAACCCGGGTCAGCATCGTGCATCATTCAAGCCCCGACCTGTTATAATATGTGTTATAGTATACAATACATTATGGTATACTATATAGTGTGTTATGAATGGCACATCATATGTAATAGTGTTTGTCAACCATTATACAATGGAGGGTCACTACAGGCCTACAGGCCAACAGCAGAAAATCACTGGTATAGTGTGTTTATCCATATATTCTATAACTATATGGATAGTATAAGCTGTATACTATATAACTCTCTCTATTAGTGTGTGTATATGTAGCATTGTAGCACTGTCTTCCCGTTGTTCATCTATTTGCTTGAGCAGGCACCAGTAACGTCTGCATTGTGAGACTTGTTGTTACTGTTTTTGGCATATCGAATATGCCACAGGTAGCTTGCCAGGCTCTGCCGTGTGGGTGGGATACTCTAGGTAGCTTGCCAGGTTCTCCGAGAGGGATGGGGGAATCGAACCTGGGTAGGCCGCATGCAAGGCAAATGCCTTACCCGCTGTGCTAAGTTTCAGGGCTGGAAAGAGTGCGTGAGTTAAGACATGTGGCCAATCCAGATTTGATTGGTCCCCCAAGCACGACCAGGAGTGATCCCTGAGCACAGAGCCAGGAGAAAGCCCTGAGCACAGCTGGTGTTACACAGAAACCAAAATCATAAAAAAGACCACAAAGTTTTACAAAGCAATTATAATCTTACTATGTGCAGTAACTGTATACACACTGATTTTATTTTTTGTATTTTTCACTGGGAGGGGGCAGGATTTGGGCCAGCCCAGCCATGCTCAGGGGCTACCCCTTCTGGTTCTGTGCTCTTGGAGGTTCCTCTTGGAGGTGCTAGGGGACCATATGTGGTGCCAGGGATCAAACCAGCAGTCAGCCGCATTCAATGCAAGCACTTGAGCCACTGTGCTATCTCTGGAGGCCCTTTCATGATCTTTTAAAATATATGTATTGGTGTCTGGCCCTGTCTTCTGGCAAAGAGCTCCTGATTCCTTGTAATAAGAGCACAGGCGCATCTTTTGTTCTAACCTTTGGTCATTGACCCTGTCCTGATTTGCAGCTGCTGGACCTTCGGGATTTCCTGGGAGACAGACAGGAGTAGAAAGCACAGGACACAGTTTGTTCTGATAACGTAACTCCAGGAGGGTACCCATGTAGCTTCAGGAAGGGAGCTGGTCACCTGACTAGCATCTTAAAAGTTTAAGTCCCAGCCCTGATCCCCCGAGAAGAGGAAAGGGCCTAGAGTTAGTAATGAATGGTCAAGCATGCCTTCATGATGAAGTGTGAAGTGTCATAAGAATCCCAAATGCACAGGGTCAGAGGACTGACTTCTGGTTGGGTAGCATGTCTACGTACGGGGAGGGTGGTACCCCCTCACCTCCATCCCAACTCCATGTACAGAACTCCTTTGTTTGGGATATCTCTGCATCTCTTCACCCGGCTGTTCATTCACTCCCTTTGCCATTGTATCCTTCATGATTAAATAAGTTGTAAAGTTAAGAGTTTCCCCATGGTCCCTCCAGAAAATCATTGACCCCAAGGAGGGAATCACAGGAAGTCAACTTCTTGCTGGCTGGTCAGAAATATAGTTGAGAACTTGGGACTTGGGACAGGTGTCTTAGGTGGGGGCGCTTTTGTGGACCAAACCTCAGCCGGTAGTTTCTGATGTTAATGCTGGAAGATAGTCAAAAAAATGAATGGAATTGTAGGACACAATTTCTGGTGTTTGCAATTGCATTATGTCTGGAAAATCTGCACATGTGGTGTCAGAAGTGTTGGACTGCAGTGACAGAGCAGCAAGTAGGGCACTCGCCTTGCACATGGCTGAACCTGGTTTTATTTCCAGCACCTCATCTGTTCTGTGAGCACTGCCAGGAGTGGTTCCTGAGTACCACACAAAATAAGTGTGTTAGTGGGTGTGGTAGCATTTTGAGATTAAATGAGAAACAAAGGGAATTTTTTTTCCTGGAGAGTATTCTATTTCATTCACAAACAAACAAAAAAAACCCCAAACAAGCAAAATCTCAGTATAGACCAATACACCGATTGCACTTGTTTCAATATAGTTCCTTCCATTTCCTAGATTAGTAAACAGTAGCTAAGAGACAGAAAACCAGTAAACCAGTATTATGGATTTTCCAGGATACTTTGTGTTTGTGTGTGTGTGTGTGTGTGTGTGTGTGTGTGAAAGCTCCTACAGAAAAACTCAAAAGCATCGTTGGCCTATTCTGTTTGTTTGGGAGCCATGCCCAGCTGTGTTCAGAGCTTACTCCTGGCTCTGGACTCAGGAATCACTCCAGGCAGGGCTCAGGGACCATATGAGATGCCAGGGATCAGACCCACAGGGGCCTCAGACAAAACACGTGCCCTACCCACTATCTATTGCTCTGGCCCAAGCGACAGCCTAACTCTTCTGAAGTCTTGTACCTTCTAAAGTCTGGGGTCTATACTAGGTAGGGAAAAAACCAAAACACAACACGTGATCATTTACGTGCTACAGACATCTTAAGAATATAGATTCTCCATGGCACTCCCCCATCCTCCCCACAGCACCAAAAATAGGTTCTTTCTAAAATGGAAATTTGATCACTCAGCTCCTCTACTTCAATTCTTTCAGCAGGTTTTCATCATTTTCAGATCAAATACAAATTCTCAGTGGGTCAAAAAAGTGCCTTCAGACTGGCCCTAGTTCACCTCACTAGCCTCATTGAAAAATATACTCACTTATTCATTTATTTATTTGAAAGATGCACGCCACCTATTTGTTTTGTTTCTTTGGAGGGGAATGAGGGGTTGGACCACACAGCAATGCTCAGCATCTACTCCCTGCTTTGTGCTCTGGGTTGCTCCTGGCAGTGCTCAGGGGAGTGGCTGAAATGGAATCAGGGTTGGCTGAATGCAAGGCAAGCACCCAAACTGTGCTACCTGTTTTGTTTTGAAATGGTTTATTTATTGAAGTAAAATAGTTTTATTATGAAAATAGTAGAAAAGAGGGTTTTCCATGGAGTTACGGGAGGGGGTGGGAGGTTGGGAGGGAAGAAGAAACTACCCATTCCTATTGGGATGCAGACGATTTCAGAATGGGAGTGCCCCACCCATCATTTTTAAATGCTCTCCCTCCCCCACCAGTCCCTTCATTGCTGTTATTTGTGTTGCCATAGCAATGTCTGGCTGTGGTGCCTGCACATTTGCAGCTGGGCAGCTTCAGGGGTGCACATCCGGGAAAGCCCCTTCCACCTGCCCATGGGGCTCACTGAGGTTTGCGCCCCTGCAGCTCATGCACTTGTGAGGCTGTAATGCAAATGGTCAGGTTTTTCCCCCCCCTTTTATCTTAGAGGGGTCTACGCCTGGTTCTCACTCAGGGATGACTCCGGGGCATTCCGGGGACTATAATCAGTGCTGGGAATCAAACCCAGATCTGCCACATGCAAGACTGGCACCTTACCACTGTACGTTCTCTCCAGCCCCTCCACCTTGTTTTTTCAGTCATGAAGCTTGCTGGGGATCAAGCCCCTTTTTGTAGGCCACAGCACCCTGTATGGCCAGAAATCGGCTGTGATGTTTGGGATCACACAGCAGAGCTGCTGGGATTACACTCAGCACACGTGAGATTTGAACTCATGAACATACGCTTGCAAGGCAGACACTTAGGCCATTGTGCTATTCCTCTGAGCCCCAACCTCCTCCCTTTCCCTGTGGGGGACACAGCTAGAACCCAGGGCCTTACGAACTTAAAGCTCATGCTCCACCACTGAGCCACCACGGAGTCAGTTCGCCTCCCCCCCAGCTTCCTTCTTTATTTGAGGAACGAAGGGTTATCCCATAAAGTTCTTAGGGGGCCAAGGGTCCAGCTGGTGGTGCTCAGGATCTCCAGGGCTACAGCCAGCAGTGCTCGTGGGTCATGTGATGGCAGGGGCTAAACTGAGACCCTGTGCAGGCAAAGTATGTGCCCCTGTTTCTGTTATCTCCCCTGCCCCCCACCTGATTGGGGGGGAGGGGCACACCCAGTAGTGTTCAAGCGCTACTCACGGTTTGGTGTGTGAGGATTGCTCTTGGCCGTGCTCAGTGACCATGCAAAGCCTGCCCCCCTGCGTACAAAGCATGCACGCCTTTAAGCCACCCACCTCCCTGGAACCTGCCACGTTCTTGATCACCATTCGCACTGCTCATGTCTTTTCTTTCTTCTCCTTTGTTTGTTTCAAAAATTCTCCTTTCCTAGTATCATGCTAAGTGAAATGAGTCAGAAAGAGAGAGACAGACATAGAAAGATTGCACTCATCTGTGGAATATAGAATAACAGAGTAGGAGACTAACACCCAAGAATAGTAGAAATAAGTACCAGTAGGTTGACTCCACGGCTTGGAAGCTGGCCTCACATTCTGGGAAAAAGGCAGCTCAAATAGAGAAGGAAACACCAAGTAAAATGTGGTTGGAGGCCACGCGGGAGAAGGGTGAAGCGTGCTGAATGTAGACTAGAGACTGAACACAATGGCCACTCAACACCTTCATTGCAAATCACAACACCTAATTAGAGAGAGAGAACAAAAGTTAAGACCCTGCCACAATGTGTGTGTGTGGGGGGGGAGATGGGATTGGGAGGGTGGGAGGGATGCTGGGTTTATTGGTGGTGGAGAATGGGCACTGGTGAAGGGATGGGTTCTCGAACTTTGTATGAGGGAAACATGAGCACGAAAATGTGTAAATCTGTAACTGTACCCTCACTGTGACTCACTAATAAATAAATTAAAAAAAAATCTCCTTTCCTTCCCTTCTGTCTAATCTGAAGACCAGGAGTTGCTCCCATCCAGTTGCTCACACACTTGATAGTGGCGCCTGACAGGATCACACTTGGTTGTGTTGGTGCACACATGCCTCCTCTCCGCCCCCAGGAGCACACACGTCAGTGCTCACACACTTGGCTGCAGTTTGCCAGAGGTCACACAATATTTTTGTT
Source organism: Sorex araneus (assembly GCF_027595985.1). Lineage (NCBI taxonomy): Eukaryota > Metazoa > Chordata > Mammalia > Eulipotyphla > Soricidae > Sorex > Sorex araneus. Next base: position 158,974,524 of record NC_073302.1, on the reverse strand, counting down.
GTGTCGTCGTAATTGTGTTGGACATGTGGCGTGAGATTGGACTCACAGACCCATGCCTGCAAGGCTGGTACTTTTGCCACCGAGCTATACCTTGGCTTCTCCTTCCGCATGCTTCACCTGTTTGAAATCCTGCCTTTCTGGGGACTCCACTCATGTCACCCTGTGCAAACCTTCCCCGGGAGATGCTTTCCATGATGTATCCTGCTGCCCGGAATCTTGTCTGTCTGCTCCGCAGGACACAGGCACTCTGAGAGCCAGGATCCAGCTTCTGGTTTGCTCTCCACACCACCCACACTTAACAGGAGCTCACGAAGAGGGTATTGGCATTGTTTCACCTGCACATCTTTTTAAAAGTTTTTATTAGTGAATCACCATGAGGTACAGTTACAGACTTAAAACTTTTGTGCTTGCATTTCAGGTATACAGTGGTCGAGTGCCCATCCTGCCACCAGTGCCCACTTTCCACCACCAGTGGTCCCAGCATCCCTCCTTGCATCCCCACCCCACCCTGCCTCTGTGGCAGGGCATTCCCTTTTGCTCTCTCCTTTTGGGTGCTGTGGTTTTTACCTGCACATTTTAATCCGGTAGCACCCCCTATCTCAGCGCACGAGCATATCTGCTCTGGGACTTAGGGAAGAGTTGCTTCTGACCATGCAGATCTCCAAACAACTCAGGGGTCGGGAGAAATAGATGCAAAATTTGTTTCTGACTTCTCCTTTATTTCTATTTTAAAGGCTTTGTTATTGCAAACTCTGCTTGTAGGCTTTGTACTTAAGATCAACACATGTTTTTCTGATTTTGTTTTGGTTTGGGGGGCTGGGCAGGGCACACATAGTGATGCGCAGATCTAATTCCTAATAATGCTCAAGGGATCGTGTGTGTGTGTGTGTGTGTGTGTGTGTGTGTGTGTGTGTGTGTGTGTAGTACCAGGGAGCAAAACTGGTTTGGCTGCATGCAAAACAAGCACATTACCCCTTGTTCTATCTCTCTGCCCTGAAATTAAGCTTTTTGGGGGTTATGTTTGTTTTATTTAGGGGAACTGGGCCACACCTGTTGCTGTTCAGGGAACAGCTACTCCCAGTTCTGCATGGGAGGCACTTCCAGCGGTGTTCAGGGGACCATGTGGTGCTGAAATTGGAACCAGGGTCAGTCACAAGCAAAACAAATGCCTTATGCAATTTCTCCAGCTCCAAATCAATACTTGCCTGGCCTTGTGGGGCTTCAGGCAGGAGCCAGGCTGGGGGCTAGGGTTCTAACCTGATAGGGTAATGACCGCTTCCCCTAGCACTGGTGGTGAGACACTAAAGCTTATTTACTGTTCTCATCTTTCCCATGTCCTTGTCAGGTGGGGAGGATATTATAGGCTTTTCCTCCCCAAAGTAGCAATGGTAAAAGACTCAAGGAGATTAAGAAAATTAGCGAAGTCACACACCATTAGCAGTGAGCCAGACTTGTCTAGAGCTTTCGACTCCCCTTTTCACAGATCCACGAATCAGAGTCGGGGAAGTCAGAGGGTTGAATTGCTTCATTTTGTCAATGAGCAAACAGAGGGCCAGGAAGATGAGATGAATTTTTCCAAAGCCAGACAAAAGCAGAATTAAGGAGATTGGCTGCTTGTAGCTTTAACCGGCCTTATTTCTGACTAAAAGGCTTTGCACTGAAAGCCCTGGACAGGAGACTAGGAGGAAACATCTTCATAATGTGGAGAATGAACTGTTCTTTAACCCAACAAAGCATTTTCCAATATTTTATAACCACCGGGATAACAATGTGATCCATACACATGATCAAAACAATGTAAATATATTTCCAATCAACTGCCAATTAAAAGTTTGTTAAAAAAACATTCTGGGACTGGAGTGATAGATAATACATGGAGTAGGATTCTTGACGCAAACCTGACAGCTGACCTGGATTCACTCTCCGGCACCCTGAATGGTCTCCCAAACCCTGTCAGGAGTAACCCCTGAGTGTGGAGCCAAAAGTAATGCCTGAGCACCAAAACTAAATTGATCAAACCGAGCAGAACAAAAACAAACAAACAAAATGACCACCAAAACATTCTGGGTGGAGTTAAAAAAAAGAGTGAACTGATGAGGGTTGACTGAGCAACTTATATTTTTTCTGCCACTGACACATTTTCAGGTCTTCATCAATTAGGAGGAAAATGTTAACTCTCTAAAACAGCTATAAATACACTAGATCCCAACTGAAAGACTCTCATCTCAGAATCTGTTAGCAAAGCCTAACTAATACCTCCATACATGTACATCATCCAAATGACATGCTATTGTTAAGTTCTTGCATTATTATTATTATTTTTCACCCCAGAAGTGACACAACTTGAGAAAGGACTTGCTGAGAAATGTGTATTTACATTAGGGAGAGGAGGGGGAAATCCCTTGTGGAAATTGCAAAGATGTGAACTGGTAAATACCAAAATGCCCAGCGAGCATGGAGGCAGCTTCTCATCCAACATGAATGTGTGCAGCTCAGCATTTTAAAATTTACTTTTAGCTTTCCCAGCAGTCTGAATTAACCCGCTCTCAACTTCTGTTCCCTGAGTGAAGCTCAGCCCTTAACCTACAGACTCCGGGAAGCACTGTCAGGGGCCTGGGCTAACTCTGTCTGCTTCCCACTTCTTGGCCTCCTGGGAACACTGAGGCCTAAATTCCTTATTCTCCAGGGGTCTCGGGTGATGATGCTGGGACACATGTGAACAAGGAAGTCCAGCTGGTTGGGGCTAACTTGGGTGGCGGTAGGTGGGCAGCGGGAAGGGGGGAGGTTATGGTGAGGAGGCGCAGGAAGTTATTTTGAGCCACCCCAGGGGTTCTCAGAGGCTATTCCTATCTTTGTGTTCAGAGTTCACTGCTGGCAGTGTCCAGGAAACCACATGCAGTGCTGGGGAGAGAACCAAGGTCAGAGGAATGCAAGGCAAGTGCCTTACCACCCTACTATCTCTCAAGTCTTTTGCTGAGGCCATGCACAGAATTGCAAAAGGCCTGTTTTAGGGACCAAAACCACACAGATGTATGCCACAGTGAGAGGCATCCAGATTAGATGGTATCCAGGAGTGTGTGCATGTGTGTGCATGTGTGTGTGTGTGTGTGTGTGTGTGTGTGTGTGTGTGTGTGAGTGGGTGGGTGTGCGTGTGACCCAGGAGGGGTATGGGAGTTGCTGTCCTAGCATTTCTCCTAAAGCAACGTGTTACAGACCCTCAAGTGACTTTAAGGTCCATCTCTCATTGACAGATGCTAATCCACCATCCCCAAAGCAGCTACATTTTTCTCATTGCTTTAGCTCCTGTCAAATTAAAATGAAAAACAACAACAACAAAAACTCAAGGAACCCAACTTTGTTGGCCTTGAATTAAAAAATTTAGATTACAACCAGTTGGGGATAGGGGTTGGTGATGTGGGTGGGGGTATGGGAGAGAGGGAAAAGGTGGACCAGAGGTGACACAGTGACAATGGAGGAAGGTCATGTGCACTTTGGTGATGATGAAGGTGCAGTAGCTTTGTACATCAAAACCATAAATGTCAACATCACTATAATCATGTTATCTACACCATAAAAATATTAACTTAAAAAAAATGATAGCTGGGGGCCGGAGCGATAGCACAACGGGTAGGGCGTTTGCCTTGCACGCGGCCGACCCGGGTTCGATCCCCGGCATCCCATATGGTCCCCCAAGCACCGCCAGGAGTAATTCCTGAGTGCAGAGCCAGGAGTAACCCCTGAGCATCGCTGGGTGTGACCCAAAAAGCAAAAAAAAAAAAAAATGATAGCTGAAGAGATAGTACAGTGAACAAATTGCTTGCCTTGCATGTCGCCAGCTCTGGTTCAATCCCCAGTACCAAGTATCTGGTTTCCTGAGCACCACCAGTCGTCACTCCTGACCACAGAGTCAGAAAAATCCCCTCATGACTGCTGGGTAAGGCTCCCAAATCAAACTGAATTAACAAACAAACAGAAAAGTCAACCAGAACAGAAAATGTTGCCATATTAGGTCTACCTTAATACATTTGCTTAGGAGTTGAAGAAATAGTACAGAGGTGAAGTGCTTGCCTCTCATTCAGCTGATACTGTTTTCATCCCCAGTATCACATGGACCCCTAAGCACCACCAGGAATGATCCGTGATATAGAGCTGGATGTGACCCACAAACAGAAACAAACAAAAGCAACAATTAAAAACAAAAAACCAAATCTTTTGCTTATGAAAGAACTCTAGTACCGCAGCATTGTTGTCCCATTGTTCATCGATTTGCTCGAGCAGCACCAGTTATGTCTCCATTGTGAGACTTGTTGTTACTGTTTTTGGCATATCAAATACGCCATGAGTAGCTTGCCAAGCTCTGCCATGGAGGTGGGATACTCTCAGTAGCTTGCCAGGCTCTCTGAGAGGGACGGAGGAATAGAACCCGGTTTGGCCTCATGCAAGGCAAACGCCTTACCCACTGTGCTATTGCTCCAGCCACCTAATGAAAGAACATGATCTCATAAATAATAAAATGTTGTCTTTTCCTTTATCTACACACACATGCACAAGCATGTGTTTCTGGAGTTACACAGAATAATCCATTGTTTCTGGGTGTGACTGTGGTACAGTAATTTAAGCAAAATCATGTTTATGACATTGCTTCTGGGGACATGTAAATCCTATATTTTAATTTTCATACATCTTATATTAAAATTATCCCACAAGTTCATTTCTCTACCAACCTGCATATCAGAAAATGAGATGTGAAGTGCTTGGCCCAGAAAAGAATGACCCGGAAGCACCCTGATGATGTCAGTGTTTCTATCATTGAGTTAGACTCATTTTCAGCTATTTATAGCAAAAATTATATTTGTGTCTTTGAGGCATTTCTTCCAAACATACAGTATATCAGTTGCAGCAGACATTTGCTTCAAGGGAAAACAAAAATCTATGTTGCAATCTTGGAGAGTTGAAATATTGCAGAGGCTTTGGTCCTATTAAGCCAGGGCAGACCAGGTAAACTCTTGGTGTTTTTCATGCTGGAATTTCTAAGATCCTGGGCTCAGTAGAAGAATCTACCTGATGAAAAGAAACAAAACAAGCGAAGAAAAGAAGGTTAACTGACCAGTCAAGACTATTTAAGAATGTAAGTTCTAAAATAAAACCATCCAGTTCCGTGCTGAGGAGGATGTGCTGGGGGCTGCAGTGTTCAGAGGTCCATGCCTTGTGTGTGCCAGGACCAAAGTTTGATTCTGGACCACATGGTCCCTGGAGCACTGCAAGGTGTAGCTCAGCACTGCTGCCCCCAGGCAACCTTGCATTACCAGGTCCAAGCACTCAACCCTTCAGCTTGGTTGGTCCAAACAAAATCAGAACTAAACATATCTTCCCCAACCACACACACACACACACACACACACACACACCTTAAAAATCCAGTCTTGGGGCTGGAGCGATAGCACAGCAGGTAGGGCGTTTGCCTTGCACGTGGCCGACCCGGGTTCGAATCCCAGCATCCCATATGGTCCCCTGAGCACCGCCAGGAGTAATTCCTGAGTGTAGAACCAGGAGTAACTCCTGTGCATCGCCGGGTGTGACCCAAAAAGAAAAAAAAAAATCTAGTCTTATGGTGGGTGTGTTATTGCAGCAAAGGAAATGTCTCCTAACTGATTGGGCACTGGTTGGCTGGAAAATCAAAACACAACCAAAAGACAGTGTTCAACCTATTAAAGGAGAAAGCAAAATTCATATGTGGTGAGCCCATCAGAGCAACATATCCAAGTGCATCGGAGATACTGTGATATCCTGTAACAGGAAAATATCCAATGCCTGTTTACCTTGTGCACCAACATTTCATTCATCCTGAGGGGTGGCTCCTGCATAACTCAGAGGTAGACTGAGCCCCACGACTGGTCCCACGATGCTCAGCCATGATGTGATGTAGTTGACGTTGCTGGGGAAAAGAGAAATACGGTCAATGCTAAAGCTTTCGTATCTATGGGATGGATGGGAGATGTCACTGGTACAGTGAGAAACCAGGCAGTTGCTGCACCCTGTATGCCCACCACTTGGAATCAAGCATATTTAGATGCCACTGCCATTGTGTGTGAGGACACATTGTTTGAAGAGACTGAGGATCCCTCACTAAAGAGGGTAAATGGGGGGTCAGAGCGATACCACAGCGGGTAGGGCATTTGCCTTGCACACGGCCGATCTGGGTTCAATCCCCGGCATCCCATATGGTCCCCAAGCACCACGAGGAGTGATTCCTGAGTGCAGAGTGAGGAGTAACCCCTGCCTGAGCATCACTAGGTTTGACCCAAAAAGCCAAAAAAAAAAAAAAGGAGGGTAAATGACCAAAAATTTCCATCTTGATTGCCCTATTGCCTATTGCCCTTGATAACTCCAATTTCAAATTTGAAACTGACAGCCTTTGTTGAGGACACGGAGTGTGCTAATAATGTGCATAGTGGGTCTGAGGCAAGAAAGTCTGAGTTCAAACCCCAGTTAAACCATTTAACTGTTGATCTTGGTGGAGTCATTGAAGCTCCCTGTGCCTTAGAGTCCTCTTCTCTAATCTGGGTTAAAGACCAGTACTTAGTTCATAGGGGTGTGAGAAAACCCAACACCTTAATATATCTAAAATACTTAGGACAGGGCTGAGAACATAGCAAAAAATCAATAAATGTTAGCTATTCTTATTATTACAAACAATATTTCTTTTTTTAGCTTAGCTTTTAGAGTCACAAAAAAGATTTACACTTTTAGAACAAGAGTAAAAGTCAATGTATCTTGATGGTGTTTCTTACCTATTGATTTTCCGGGAATTCTTTAACACGGGCATCATGAATTCATTCGTCTTGCAGGGATGAAGTACAAAAAAGGGTTGCCCGAGTATTGGGTGTTCCTGTAAGAATCGGGGTTGGGTCAGAATTGCCAGTGAGTTATTTTGAAAAAGTTAAACACACAAGTTTGATTTACTCTTTTATTTTATTGTCTTGACTCCACACCCAGCGATGCTCAGATCCTACTCCTGGATCTGCACTCAGAGTTTTTTTTTATTACTTTGGTGAGGTTCAGGGGACTAAATGGGGCTCCAGAGATCGAACCCAGGTTGGCCATGTGTAAGGCAAGTGCCTTACTGTCGTACTAATGCTCTGGCCACTGACCTACTCCTTTAAAATAAAACAAAAATTAAAATTTTATTTAAAATTCCAGGTTTTGAAGTTATATCTTAATTTCAGTTTTGATTAAGAGGTATGACCCGAACAAGAGAAGATGGTGTGAGGAGCCGGGCATTGATGGCTTCCTACAGTCAACTCCAGGCTGGTGCACACTGGGATTTGTTCACACAACCCCAACCAGACATGAACGATGACAGTAGTGCCCTGTAACTCTTCATCATCTAGCGTTGCTCATCAGTCTGTTATCAGCCTTCTGGTCTTCCTCAGTACGCCCTTCAAACTCAGGAACGGGACCATGAAACCAATGAATTTCATCAACTCTTTGGGGGTCAGTGGGAGATCACCTCCCAAATAATGCTCTAGGAACCAGGGGTCACTCCCAGCATTTTGGACCCTAATGGAGAGGTGGTGCTGTCTGGTTCCAATGATGTTTAGGGGTTCCCAGGGCTATACCTGTTGGTGTTAGAACCTCATGTATGCAAGACATGTGCACCAGCCCTTTGCATGATCTCTCAGCGTCCTCCTCCTCCTCCTTTATGTTCAATGTAGGGCGTTCGCCTTTCATGCAGCCGACCCGTGTTCGATATCTCCACCCCACTCGGAGAGCCCGGCAAGCTACTGAGAATATCACGCCCGCACAGCAGAGCCTGGCAAGCTACCGGTGATATATTGGATATACCAAACACAGTAACAATAAGTCTCACAATGAAAGACGTTACTGGTGCCTGCTCGAAAAAATCGATGAGCAATGGGATGACAGTGACAGTGACAGTGATAATCTTTGTGAACATGCAGGGAGGGCAGTTAGGGAGAAAGGGGGCCCCTGAGACAGTGGTGGAGGGAAGCAGACACTCTGGGGGAGGCTGTACATACAAACCCCTACCATTAACAGTATTATAAATCATGATGCCTCAAAAAAAAAAACCAATACATCTGTGAACATATGGTTCAGAACTGACTGCAACCAGAGGGCAGGTGCATGTTTAGGGAGTGGAAAGTCTGTGTGTGGGCGGGGCTGGTGTGAAGCATTTACATTTACATCTTGTCTCTGTTTCTCTATTTATCTCCTCGCCCCCACTCCCCCAGTGAAATAAAATACTATTATTTAGAGAAATTTCCTTAAGAGAAATGTGAGGGGAGAGAACGAGAGATATTTGGAGAGAGCACACGGGCGTCTCCAGCAAGAAAAGGGCCTTTTCTTCTCTGTGTAAGTCTCCTGAGCCCACGGGGCAGTTTCTCTAGGTTAGAGGCCGAGCGGCTGGAACCCTGCTGTCTTTACAGAAGAAGGGGTGGGGGGGGGCAGGTCAATCTACCGCCAGGTTAGTCATATGGGCATCTTTGGCAAGCAATAGGGAGCCCTAGAAGGTTTTGCTGGAGAGAGAGATTTATGCAGAATTCTAGCAACATATGAACAATCGTCATTGTTTCTACTTAAGATTAACCATCTACTGCTGTTGTCTAAGTCACGTGACATTCACATCCGTCACCATCCTGGGCCCCATGTGATGGTATTTGGGCATGTGGTGCCTGGTCAAGAAGGTGGAGCTACACATGCGGGGTGGGGGGCTGGGGAGGTGGGGAGAAGGGGGGAGGTATACCATGATTCTTGGTGGTGGAATATGTGCACTGGTGAAGGGATGGGTGTTTGAGCATTGTATAACTGAGACTTAAACCTGAAACTTTTGTAACTTTCCACATGGTGATTCAATAAAAAAATAAAAAAAAGAACAGCCCAAAGCAAGGAAAAAAAATTCTCCAACTTCTAAACAACCAGAGTATCAGCAAAACATAAACAAGAGAAAAAAAGAAAAGAAGGTGGAGCTCTCAGGAATGGGGAGGGGCTCCAGGGTCAGAGACAGTACAGTGGGTAGGATGCTTGCTTTGCTTGCGGAGGACCCTCTTTTGATGCCTGGTACCCCAGTGGTCCCCTAAGCACTGCCAGGAGTGATCTCTGAGCCAGGAGTCAGTCCTGAGCACTGCCAGGTGTGGCCCCCAACAAAACGAAAACACAAAAGACGAGTTACAGAGCCAGTCTGCTCGCTTCCACTGTGTGAGGGCATGGGGGGAGTCTGAGACCCGAAAGAAGGAGCTCACAAAACCAGGCAGACACCCCAAGGTCACACATTCTTCCACTGATGGACTATTCAGTCTACAGATCTTTGGGGGAGCACAGGCGGACTCGGACAAATCCCTAGAAAAGCAGGCAGGGAAGCCAAAGGAATGAGGTGAGTTCACTTCTCAGAGGCCAGGATGGGGGTACCCGAAGCCTGAGCCTAGAGCCCTGCTCTAGCCAACTGTGCCCCTCGGGTTCAGGGTGCCTGGTCTTCCTTTATTGTCGAATTACCTAGAAATAGGGGTGGGGAAACATGTCTGGCTGTGCTCAGGGATCACTCCTGGCAGAGCTCAGGGGACCATCTGCAGTGCTGGGAATCAGACTGGGTCAGCCGTATGTAAGGCAAGAGACTGATCCTCTCTACTCTCTCTCTCTCTGGTTCCCAAATCAAGATTTTAATGTAACCCATCCTCAAATTTAAATGTTGGCACAGATAAACCAACAGCAACAAAATAGCGTGTGCTAAATAAAATGAGCCTGTCGGCCAGACCCTGGTGAGGGGTTAGCCTATGGAGAAGAGCTGCGCACGGGACATCAGGTGTGGCTGTTCCTGCTGCTCCAATCTCCAGACCCACCATGTACATGTCCACCTCAATATGCACAAGGACATACACTAGAAATAAAAGGGACAGTTCCCTTCCACTGGTGACCACCGGAGTGGACATGTGGGTGGATGCGCAGTGAGGGCCGAGTAACCCACTGATGGAGGCTGTGGTGGGCTTCTGTGAGCCCATCCTATATAAGCCTCTGCTGAGAATCTGAGTTTATTTATTTTTCCTTCCAAAGGCCACTTTGGAAGGTGCTCAGGAGCCACCATGGCTACTCATAGTGGTACTTGGGGTTGGGGGACACTATGCAATACTGGGAATTGAACAAATGCATGCAAGACATACATTGTCATACACTCTGCTGCTTGCACCATATCTCTGACTCCACACAAGCCTGATTCTCACAGCCAGAGCCTGGACTCCCTTCCTTTCCTCTCCCTCTCTCTCCATCACAGACCTGGGGCCAAGCCCGGCATGCCAGGTTTCTTGTAAGTTCCAATGTCCAACTCAATTCTGCCTTCAACTAATACGTATTAATGCAATGCACATCGATTGATCACTCCGTCTGTGACTCCAGCAGCAGATCAGAGCTCACTGTATCTTTTCCTAAGATCAAGACAAAGTCCTGCATTTCATGGAATTTACATTCCCCTGGAAACACAGAACAGATGAAAAATGAGATAATCCGAATAATAAAAATGCGATGAGTGAAGTAAAACAGGGACCTTGATTCTGGAGGCATTGCAGTGACAATTAAGATTTGGTGAAAAGAAAGGTCTGACCAAAGATGTGCTCTTTAAACAGAGATATGAGTAATAAAGTGTAAAAAATAAACAACATCATGCAGAGGCCAGGGACAGTGTGTGGAGGGCAGAAGACCCTAAAGAGATATAAGCATGGAAAAATGTGCAGAGGAAATGTAAAAAGGAAAAAAAAAGTTAGAATTATCTGGAGATAATAAAACTACTGTAGAGAGAGAGGGTTCAGATTTTAAAAGTTTAATTTGGTCTATGCTCATTTTAGCTCATACATGCACCAGTGGAAAGTCTAAAGAGATGCAACTAAATATTTTAATGTGATACTATGCTATCTGCTTTAATCAAATGGAATTGAGGCGCACAAAATTGGAAACCCTCCCACGCAGGGGTTCAGCTCAGCTGTGCAGAGTCTACCCCTCTGCAAGAGTCACTGTCCCTGGGGCACCCTGGACTGTACAGGCTACATTCACGATGACCTCCTGGAGAAGCTCCTCCAGCTTTAAATACTCCAGTACTTTAAATACTTTAGATACCCATGCTTCATGCAAGGCTAGAATAGGTGGTTCATAAGACTTTACTGAAAGTCTGGGATAGGCGAGTAAGATAGTATAATATGGTGCGCACCAAATAAAACAAGCCTGTAGGCTGGGTTTGAATTCATGGGAGTTTGGGGAGAGGTATTATAAAGGGCAAATAGAAAATTTAAGTATTTTTTCTTCCTTAATTTCTAGTCCCCCCAAATAATCTACCAAATCATACCAAATAGGAATGTTCTACTTTAATTTTTATTTGTGGGTGGTGTTGGGGCTATACCTGGCTGTTCTTGGAGTTTACTTCTGACTCTGTGCTCCAGGATCACTCCTGGTGGGGCTTGGGGTAGAACTGGGGACTGAACCCAGGTCAGCTGCATGCAAGGCAAGCATCTTATCCGCTGAACTTTCTCTCTGGCTCTATTGTTCTACTTTTGGATAGCAGATGACTTCCGTATAAGCAAAATTTATACTACCATATTGGGTTTATAGCATCTAGAGAAGTAATACATGACAAAAGCAGTATAAAGTGGGCATGAAAACTTATTGAATATATTTGCTACACATAAGTTAAATTAAGGCAGTATGAACTTATGTTGGTACTGTTAAAATGTTCACGTCTGTTAAAGTGTATTTAGAATCAAGAAGTTCTTTTTTGGTGTTAAATCCTTTAACTATGTTGTTATCATGGCCACTCACCTATGTGTCCTAAGCAACCATGACTAATTACATGGGAAAATTCTCTATCAGTCTTTTCCAAAGTAGGTTTTACTGGGGCTGGGGGTGCTCGACTGATCTAAGGGGGCTAGGAATTGTAGTTGCCTCAACTGCAATTGGGGGAGTTTGTGCTTCTGTTCATTTGCTTAAAAAAAGGTATAGCACAGCGGTAGGGCGTTTGCCTTTTACGAGGCTGACCCGTGTTTGATTCCTCCGCCCCTCTCGGAGAGCCCGGCAAGCTACTGAGAATATGGAGCCTGCATGGCAGAGCCTGGTAAGCTACCCATGGTGTATTGGATATACCAAAAGCAGTAACAATAAGTCTCACAATGAGAGATGTTACTTGTGCCTGCTTGAACAAATCGATGAGCAATGGGATGATAGTGACAATGACAGTATATTTCCATGAGGGTGTTTAACTGCCCTAAATTTTTTTTCCTGAAAAGGGGACATTAAGCCAAATCCAATACTTTCTGAAATGTGTCAGCTTCTTCTAACTGTGGCAAATTAAACAAGTTAATTCTTCAAATATAGATAAAAGTGAATATTTTAATACTCAAAAATGATTCCATGTTTTTGAAATATATGAGAAAACTTAACACAATGCCTTGAGTTGTTGAGAATATAATAATGACTACATAAATGTAGAAAACCAGAAAATTTCCCTAATATGATTAGAATTTATGTCATCTCTCATTCATTCAACTAGCAAACTTGTCTTCTTTATGATAATTCTATAAAGATTTGCCCTAATGAAAGGCAAAGCATCTGTAAGTGAAAACTGTGGCTAATATTATGGATATCTTAATGCTGCAGAAGCAACAGAAGTCAAAGTGAGCTCTAAGACCTGACATAATACTATTTTTTTCATTCATATTCAATCAACTGATCCTTCCAAGCAAAAAAAATTCTGTGTTCAAAGTAAGGTAGGAAATTTATAAACAACTTGAGAACTTTCATCAGTGTAGATAATAACTCTGGATAATATTCTCCAAAAGTCACTTTCTCATAGTGGAGGTTTTTAATTTTTTTAATTTTTAATTTTTTTCCTAAGGATTTTGCTATCAGGAAATAGTATCTGTATTTTTCTACTTTTTCATCCAGACAGCCAAAATCAGAGATGAATGCCTTCTTTAGTTGGTTTAGGAATTATGTGTTGAAGTTCCAAAAAATCCCAAACTCTACACTTATTTATTTAACACAGCATTTTCAGAAATGGAAGAACATCAAAACTGTCAGGCTCTTTTTAGTGACATTTCTCAGATTAATTCAGAAGGTAAATTTGTGTGAAAGTGCTACCATCTGCTGTCAGTACTAATGAACTGATGCAAATCTGCACTGAGAAAAAATGTCAGTGTGGAAATGCATGCAGCCAATGAACTGTGTTAGGCTTACAACTCAATAAACACTTCTACTGGAACAAAGTTCTGTTAAATGGTTTTCTGTGAAAATAGAAATGATGGGTCAGATTTCTATCTCTGTAACTCCAGAGGAGTTATAGAGGCACATTCTCTTATGAAATTTAATTTAGCAATGGTTAAATGTCTCATAAAATAAGTCTGACATGAATACTGTGAATTGGTTTCAGAACTCTAAGATATGACTATCACAAGGAAATGATAATACTGCACCTTCATTCTTACATCTAATAAATATGATGAGTTGCTTGGTTCATTCCTTAATTTTCTTGGCTGTCTCGGAGGGCACAAATAAAATTTCCCATACTACACTTTCACCCAGTTTCATATTCCAGATTGATCAAATTTGCCTCCAACTCTGCACACTTCCTAGAAATGGTTAGAGGTACCTTCCTCTGCCCACTCTCTCAAACAATGGAAAATTACTAGTGAGCATTTATAATTTCAGGCACTGTACTAGCATCTTTGTATAGGTTACCTAGCCCAAAAACTCTGAGGAGAGCTTTATTATTGACACTTTGGAGAAGAGATTCTAAGAGACTATGACACTTCGGAGAAGAGATTCTAAGAGATTATGTTTAAAGACTTGCTCCGTTTTAAGAAGCAAAGCACCTCCAAAGCCTTCTACTGCAATGTCTTACTCTACTGACCAGAAATCATGTGAAAGAGTCCTGGGTTAGGTCTTATGTTCACCTTTTCAAAAACATATATTTTTAAAACTTGAAAACATATATTTTCATGAAAATATTAGGTACACACTTAGAGGGACTTTAGAAAATACATAAAGAAATAATCACTTGTATCACTTGTCATCCCGGTGATCCTCGATTTGCTCAAGCAGGCGCCAGTAACGTCTCCATTTGTCCCTGTTGTGTGCTAGTGTAGTTCAATGATATCTGCTTGCTCCAGAAACAGGAAGAGCCTCAAGTCGTTCATTCAGGGTTTTGACAAAGAAGTCTGACCATCTCATTGGTTGGGTGGCCACTCGGTCTTTTGACCTCCTGTGGAATCCAGTCGGTAACAGTTCTCGTCCAGCAGTCGACTCTGAATCGCATTATGTGTTGGTCCATCTGATTTTGGATGCCTTGGCAAACAAGACAGCGTCCCTGATTCTTGACTGTAGATGGAGGTCAGAACTCCGGATTCCTTCTCTCACTTGAGTGAAAGGTGATACTCCTCCCGAATAGCGTTCTCATCCTATTTGCATAAGGCCCAGGTCTCTAAGGCATATGTTAGTGCAGGAAGAATGGTGGAGTTGAAAAGATGTGCCCGGAGCCAGAGGTTCTTCGTCCTCTTAACCACTTCTTCGATGCTCTTGAAGGCGTTGCACGTTGCTCTCTTCCTCCTGTGCAGTTCTGGCGCCAAGTCGTTCCTCACTTTGAGCTCTCGACCCAGGTACACATAGCTGCTGCATTTGAAGTTGTCCGTTCCATTGAGAGCAAATGGAACGTCAGGGACTAGTTTGTTTTTCATAAACATTGTCCTCGTGAGATTCAGCTGCAGTCCGACCTTTCCACACTCAAGGTGTGGAAATAAAGAATAATCTTAAACTCTGATTCAGATGAAATCACTGGTGAATTTCCTTTCATACTTTAAAATGCACATATGTGTATTAGTTTCCTGTTGCTATTCCTTCTCTGAACCTATATCTCCTAAGTGTAATTATGCACTAGGTCCTGCCATCTGCCTTTTGGTTTTAGTTTTATTTATTCCTGTGCTCTCCCTCCACCCTTTTGTTGTTGTTGCAATGCCTGCAGCTCACACACACTCAGTAGTGGTGTGATGGAAACAGCACATTTTGCTGGAGCATCTGGGACTTCATCTGGGACAGTAACAGTGCTGATGGGATTCAGGTGAGCATGGGATGGCACTGGGCACTCGACTTGAGGCTGCATGCTTGCAAGGCATGATCTTTGCCATGAGCTATCACTAAGTTCCTGCCATACAGCTTTTGTTGATCTTCTGTAAATATCTTTGTGCTGTTTTAGTAGCTTCTGCATCTATTTATTATATCCCTATAAATATATATAGTATTTATTTTGTTCTTAATTTCTTACTGTTCCATGGATTCTTAAAAAAATTGCCTAAAGTTGGGGGCTGGAGCGATAGCACAGTGGGTAGGGCGTTTGCCTTGCACGTGGTCGACCCTGGTTCGATTCCCAGCATCCCATATGGTCCCCTGAGCACCACCAGGAGTGATTCCTGAGTGCATGAGCCAGGAGTAACCCCTGTGCATCGCCAGGTGTGACCCAAAAAGAAAAAAAAAAACTTGCCCAAAGTATCTGCAATCTTCCATGTCAGATATATCACTCATTTTTGTAAGGAGGTCAATGTATATTTTCACTGTCTGTATCTTTTGTATCCTGCATTGTTTGTTCTATCAATTTCAAAGAGGAGATCAAATTGTCCCTATGTGACTTAATTCATCTATTTCACTCACAGTTTGTTAGATTTTGATTTTTGTCACTGAAAGCTGTCTGTGGAAGTTCTCATTTGGAAGCAGAGAAGTACCTAGGGGCCAGAGAGACAGTACAGTGGATTGCATGTGCTTGCTTGCCTTGCAATTGTCGGATGCAGGATCCATCCCTGGGACCTCATATGGATCTCTGAGCCCACCAGGAGTGATCTCTGAGCCAGGGTAAGCCCTGAGTACAACAAGGTATGACTCAAAAACAAAGCAAAGCAAAAAGAAAAGAAATATAGAGAAGAAAAGGAAAGGAACAAAAACGTATCTTCCTGGAAAGTAAACTTTTAACATAAAGTGATCGTATTTATATCTGATTGTGCTTTCTGCTGAAAAAGACTTTTATCCGGTATTAAGAGAGCCACACCAAAAAAAAAAAAAAAAAAAAGAGAGAGAGCCACACCAACTTCAACTTTATAGTTCCAGTCTTTGGTTTTCAGGGCCTAGATGTGGCTAAGTGGTAGAGCACAGACCCGGCAAGTGAAAGACCCTGTGTTCATTCTCAGCAACACGTGGCCCGGCCCAGCACATGAGGGGCAGCCCGTTGAGCCTGGAGGACACCAGCAGTGGGTCTCCTGGCTGGAGCTCCAACAAAAAATTTAAAGATTATTTAACTTTCAATCCTTTTCTTGTACTCAAATGTTTGAGATATTTTCTATAAAAAGAATATGCACGGGATTTGCATTTTTTGACTTTACCTGTATAATATCTTATTTATATGGAGTGTTTAGCTCTTTTATGGACTTTGTGATTAGAGATATTTTGATTTCATTTCTTCCATCTTATTTTAGATTTACTGTACCTTTATCCATTTATTTATTGGTCTAGGGACCACCCCTGATGGTGCTCAGGGACTCCTCCTGGCTCAGTGCTTGGGGGTCACTCTTGATGGTGCTTGGGTACCACGAAGTAAAGGGACCATGTCTGTGCCTCATATATGCAAATCATGCCCTTAGCTCTTCGAGCTGTCTCTCCAGGCTGGTTAAAAAAGTTTGTGGGCCATATTCAGCACTGCTCAGGGCTTACTCCTGGCTTTGCACTCAGGGACCATTCCTGGCAGTGACCAGGGGACCATATGTAGTGCCAAGCATCAAATCGATTCAGCCATATTCAAGGCAAGCACCCCACCCTCTGTTCTATCTCTCTGAGCCTTTAAAAAAATTGTTTTTAATTATAATGTTTTTAATGTTTTTTCCTTTCCTCTGCTATTTTTTATTTTATTTTTGATTAAGACAAATTCTTTTCTGATGTTTTCTGTTTTTATTGGTTTGAGTATTACATGCTATCTAACTTCTAATAGTTATCAACACTTTTTAAGCAAAAAAAAAATCACAGACTAAAGCTCAGAGTTTTGGGGGTAAAGTTAACTATATTAATTAAAATAAAAACTATAATATTAACTATATTAACTATATTACCCCAAAAACTCAAGCAAATCTGACCACACCTATATTAGACATGGGTTATCGGCCCTTGCTACTTGTATTTCCTGACCTGATACAATTAACATCTTTCTCTTATTTTTTTGCTGTAAGTATATAATTTCTTCAAATTTATCTTAAGTTTATCAGTGCTTTTCAAAAAAACCTTGCCTAATAGTCTAAGCTTTCTTATTACATACTTTCCTGATTAAAAATTCTATTTGATTATTTATTAAACAAGCCTGATCATTTTTATAGTCTTTTCTTTCTGTTTCATAGTTTTAGTATTTCCTTTTATTTCTTTCTTCATTTTTTGCTTTTGGGGCCACACCCAATGATGCTCAGGGGTTACTCCTGACTCTGCACTCAGGAATCACTCCTGTTGGGGCTTGGGGGACCAGATGGGATGCTGGGGATGGAACCATGGGTGGGCTGCAAGCAAGGCAAATGCCCTACCTGCTGTACTTCCTCTCCGGTTATTCTATTTATACAGGGTCATACCCTGCAATGCTGGGGAGCTTGTGGCCACTCTTAAAATGCTTGGCCTGGCAGTACTCAGGGGCCATGTGATATCCAACCCGGGGCCTCATACTTGCTAGGCAGGTGCTTTACCACATGGCCTATCTGTCAGCCCCTTTTCTGCTATTTAAAAATATAGTTTACATATTTATTTAGCACTTTTGTCTTTGTGCCCTGGATGCAGGACACATCTGGCTGTCCTCAGGGATAACCTATGTCTCCATGCTCAGAGATCACTCCTGGCTGTGCTCAGGGGATAACTTCCAGGGATCAAATCTGGGTCAGACACATGTTAGGCAATTGTCCTACTCACTGTACTATCTCTCCAGCATCTATTTTTGTATTTTTAAACCAAACATTTTAAATTTTTAAAATTTTTTATTTTTTTTTTTTTGCTTTTGGGTCACACCCAGAGATGCACAGGGGTTAATCCTGGCTCATGCACTCAGGAATTACTCCTGGTGGTGCCTGAGGGACCATATGGGATGCTGGGAATCGAACCCGGGTCGACCACATGCAAGACAAATGCCCTATCCACTGTGCTATGGCTCCCCAAACCAAACATTTTTGATATCTGAAGTTGAGAGTCCAATATAAGCTGTTTCTGTTGGCCCTCGCTCTTAATCACTTGTTTATAAATTATGGAACTGTGACCTCACAGATAAATCTTAAATACAATAACTCTTTGAAATCCAGTATTAAAGTACATCCCTCCAAGAAGTTTACTTCAGGATATGCTTCTGCTTGGTGCTTAGAAGGGGACAGGGGAAAGGGAGGGAGCCAAGTTAGGTTTGAGGTAAATTCTGAATGTAGAGTTAAAAGATTTGGTAAAGGATTTAAAATGCTGCTGAGAAATAAAATAGAGCACAGGTTGATGCCAAGTGAAAGTGAAGTTTTATAAAGTTTTCCTGTTCATCTGTATTAACTCTTTTGTTTGTTTTGTTTTGGGGCCACATTTGGCTGTGTTCAGGGTTCACTTCTTACTCTGAGCTTAGGGATCAATCCTAGTAGGCTCAGGTAACCATAGGGGTGCTGGGGATCTAACCCAGGTTGGTTGCATGCATGGCAAGCACCCTATCCACTGGACTCTGGATCCTGTCTTAGCTCTTTGGCATCACTTGAGGATGATTTTTCTTTCATTCATTCAACTATGTTGTTAACCATGCACAGGTCAAATGCTAATTACACAGTGATACATAAACATAACTCCTACTCTCATAGAAGTTACCTCCAGGCCTTTGTACTTTCAGTTCTTTCTTCCTGAACACCCTTCCTCATCAGCTCACCACTTAATGCCCATTCTCTATTACAGACTTCAGCTCTCTCTCTGTCTCTCTGTGAGTGTGTGTGTGTGTGTGTGTGTGTGTGTGTGAGTGAGTGAGTGAGTGAAGCAAGGTTTTTATTGAAACTTATTTAGAAATATTTGGGGGGCAGGAAAGAGAGAAGTATGAGTTTGTGAGAGAGCACAGGCTTGAAGAATGAGCTGATCCCAGCTTTCTTGTACCCCAACCAGACATCATCAGATGCTCCCACTGAACCCCTTGCTTGATAGATAATGGACTGCTTACAGAACTCATATTCTGCTAGGCAGCAATTTCTTGAGGGCAGACGTTGAGTCCAATTACTCTTTCTATCTCTGCATCCAGCAGTGCTTTTCACCTAGTAGGCACTCAACAAATACTCATGCAACTCTTGCATAGACACGATATCCTATTGTGCCACAGTCAATCGTTATTGACTCTTGTGGCCTATCCCATAAGGTGGAGTATTTGTGTAGACATATCAGTGCCTTCCAGCACTAATCTGAGAAGAAAAGAATAGAAACATCCTCTCTTTTTGACACAAAATCAGAGACAGCATCCCTTGACAATTACAGGCTATCCTAGACAAGAATTTCAAGATAGGAACAACTAAGTCTCCCACAAACACATATCACCTATAGAGTTTACTCTAAAATCTTAATTCAATATCATGGTTTTAAATATCTAAAATACTGGTTTGGAAAAGATAAAATGAGGTCTAATGATTTTTAACATGAAAAAGAAAAAAAAAAAACCAATACCCTCTGAAAGCTGGGAAGATAGCCCAGGGAATCGGGCGCCTGTTTAGCATATATGATAGACGCGTGTACCCAGTAACCCTAATTAACACCCCATCCCCGCCTCTCCCCCACCGGCCCCCAAGCCTGAATTAGACTCTCCATCTTTACTGTTACAATCAGAAGAACGGTCGATTTTAAAAAGAAAACACACGCCTAATGCCTATTTTTGTTTGTTTCGCTTCAGTGGTGGTGGTAAAGGATCCAGGCAATCCCCTAAGCTCCCAAGTAAGTACTCTCTGGAAGTAACCAACATCCACAGACGGCACAGAAGTGAAACCCAGTGTGAGCAATCCTCCCTGCAGACGCTCTGTAAGAAGGCAAACAATGCGGATGGGATGAAACACCCAGTACCGTTTCCCACATCACTTTCTAAATATGTGACAATATAAGTGGAAAAATCGGAATATTTAATGGGAAAATACATGGGAAATAAATGAGAGCTTTGCCCAAGTGTCCAGAAGATGAGCAAATGTCTCCTCATTTCTGGGATAGGCAGAGCGGCTGGGATTTGCTTATGGCTTCACCTGTTACCATTCTGTAGCCAGTTAATTAGAAATAACGTTCTAATGGTGGTTGGGAGGGTAGTTCTGTACCCACTCACCCCCCACCCACCCCAAATCTGCATGCTGTACAGAAGCCATCAGGATTTCCAGAATTTTTATTAAAAATTACAGACATCAGAGCAATAGTTCTCTAACTCCTCTGCTCACAAGAGAAGGAAAAAAAAACACCACATTCCTTTCAAGACTCCAGAGAAAGCAGAGAAAATAATTCTCATACCTCTGTATCTATCTACAAAGGCCTCCCTCCTGGTGGCTGCCGACAGTCCCAACTTCAACTCCTGTGTTACAGAGCGGAGAGTGAATATATTTATAGAGTCTATATGGGTTGTTGCTTTAAGCAACACCATTAATATGCCAGAACTCTGAGTTCCCAAAGTTATTCAGT
The DNA here is from genome assembly GCF_027595985.1 of Sorex araneus. Classification (NCBI taxonomy): domain Eukaryota; kingdom Metazoa; phylum Chordata; class Mammalia; order Eulipotyphla; family Soricidae; genus Sorex; species Sorex araneus. Next base: position 158,953,821 of record NC_073302.1, on the reverse strand, counting down.
TATCAATTTGTCGTACATAATTTAATCTCTCGGTATTTTGATATGCAAAATGGAAATAGCACTGCTGATACTTCACAGGGTGAAAGGAGATAACCAACAGGACCATTATAAGGTTTGCTGGGGGGAAAAGAGCTTATGTAAATGTCTATTAATTAAGCAGGAATGGCTGCACAACTAGGTCAGGCATGATGGAGCAACCTTACCCCAGCCACCAGCATCAAAAAGAAGAACCAAACGTTTCATCCTAATGGCACTTGTTGGGTGCATTTTAGAAAGATTATTAAATTGTCATATTTTGTAACATAACACCGAGTAGCAGATTTCAGACCAGCCTCAAAGAATTTCTTTGATGGAACATAAACTTATTAGAGACAACAGCCAAAAACAAAAACAAAAAAGCAAGCCAATTACTAATGAAGAACTTGTAAAAAGCTAATCAAAGCTCTCATCCAGAGAAAATGAGAAAATCTGAGCCTCAGAATGATTTTGTATATTGATGAGATTTTATATAGCATCACAAAAAGAAAAGTAAAACAGATTTAAATGAAGACAAAAAGACTTTAAGTTCCTGTTTAAAGTCTTGTTATACTCCATGTCCATGTTTTATTAAAATGTTTTATTCTTGAGGTAATAATCATTTCTTAAAAATACCCGACAGCTACTTCATAAGTAAAGAATACCCTTGATTTCTCGTTTTCTTTTGTAAAATGCCCGTTTTGGGGGAGGGAGGTGAGGTGTCAGAGAGAACCTTTATTCAGCCTCACCCACTTCACAGACATTTGCTTAGAGAATAGCTTGGCCAAGGTCACAGCATTCGGATGACAAGGGACTCATGTCCAGAACCAGAAAGGAAATTACTTTCTCCCTACCAGAGACAAGCCCATGGAGTAAACACAGAACTGCAGCATGAAACAATTTTCGGGCATTACATCGATCCTATTTTTGTTATAAAAGTAAACAACTGGGAGCTGTTTGTCAAGCATTAATCCCCCTTCCCTTACCTCCCTCACTACATTATATAATGGTGACAATTCTTGGCTTACTGAGTCTATTTTGGAGCAACTCACTAAGCAGTCACAGTTTAGAGTTTAGTTACATTAATGTAGTGGTGAATCAGCAATTCAATCAGAAAATTTAAGGATTTTTCAAGAACAAACTGACAAAAATGTTTTAATTTATTGATAACCAAATATTAATGTCTGGCAACTAACACACAAAAATGTTTTTTTGAGCAACACAAAATAAATAGCAATCTGTTGGTATAATTAATTTTTACAAAGGTGTCAAGTAAAATTGTAAGGCAGAAGGAAAACATGGTTGAATCTTCACGATAGTTTTTAAAATACCATAATGCTTCTCTTTAAACTAAATTCTAATGAGAGTAGCCCAGTTTGTAGCTATTATGTAATTTCTTCTTCTTACCCAACTTTGATGATGCAAAATTTCTTTTATACCTAGAAGCAGACTTCCCAGTGTTATTTTTAAGTGAGCTCTTTGAAAGAACTCTGAATTCAACCCAATGAAGAAGATTCCTAAGGATGTAATAAACCTTTTAAAACCTGTTATTATTCATCTAATAATGAAAATTGTTAGATGATAATATGACCTATAAAATTTTATCTATTATATTTCTTCCGGCATCGGGGATTGGACTGTGTGTGACTCTCTGCTAAGGGGTCACTTTTGGCAGTGCCAGAGACCACATGTGGTGCCAACTTGGGATCAGGGTCAGTCAGTCCCCTGTTGGCTGCAACCAAGGCAAGCACTTGACCACTGTAATACCTCTCCAGCCCTCTCTTTCTCTTAAAGGATGATTTCATTCTCATTTAGTTGCTATTTACCTCCCTCCCTCACATATTTTTCATTGCTGGTGAGCTTTACAGCGAATGTGTAATTTTGTGATTCATTTTTTCGCTTCTTCCTTACAGTTCTCCTTTTAGCTACATAATATTCTATCTGGCTAATAATATATTTTGCCATTATGGCAAAATATATTTTGCCATTATTCCCACAATTAGGCATTGAGATGTTTTCCAACTTTATCCCATTATAAATTGTGTCTATGTATGTTATATGGATGCTTTAATTTGTCAGAAATAAGTGAAAGCAGTGAGAATATTTCTATGACTGTTGATATATATTATCACATTTATTTCCAAGAAGATTAAATATTGCCACCAATGCAAACTGTTTGACTAGTCCTTCACGGTCTCTAAGTAGTACAGTCCTTTTTTTTCCCTTGCTTTTTGGGTCACACCTGGAGATGCACAGGGTTACTCCTGGCTCTGCACTTAGGAATCACCCCTGGGATGCTCAGGGGACCATACGGGATGCAGGGAATCGAACCCAGGCTGGCCGAGTGCAAGGCAAACGCCCTACCTGCTGTGCTATTGCTCTAGCCCTAAGTAGTACAGTCTTAACGTCAGAAGTAAATCCTTCTCTGAAGTTGTTCCCATGGACACAAGAATCACGCAGAGTCTATCAATTTGGCCATAGCATCCAACCCTTGGAAGTTACTAACATGATGCAAAAGAACATACGCAGAAGGGATAGGGCTCAGGGTGAGTCTGGGAGACTCTAAGACTCACAAACACATTATGTTCCTGGTGCTTTCTCAGAATTGACTGGACCAGGGACAGTAACTTTTCAGAAATAGTAGCCCATGCTCTGTGCTTTCAGAGTAGGCCTGTGTTATCTCACAGGGGCTTATGACAAGCTTGTACCTTGGTCCCAAAGAGCCACTTCAAATAAGTCATAACAAATCACATTAATGGGACATCATGTTCTCTTTGGATTCTTCAGGTTTTATAAATATTTTTACAGTACAGTTATCATATCACTCTTCTAAAATGCTCTACTTTCCTCACTAAGGGTCTGGAAAATAATGTTAAATGTAAAAAGCCAGCACAGAAAATTCTATATTCATTATAGTTACAACTATGACTCTGCTGACATGAAATCTGCTCAGGAAAAAAAAAAGACATCCAAACTTTCAACTGGAGGCATGACATGAAATAAAAACAAGTCCCCAAATTGTGCATGTCAAACTGATATACATAAAATCAGTAATAAAAATGAAGCATGGATTTTTTTCAACACATACTTTAAAATGGACCATAGTCCATTTCTAGCATTTTTTCCTCTAAAAAAGGTCTGTTGGTACATTCATCCAGGTCTCTTGCTGGCAGCAGAAAGAGCTGTCTTCTGCACCAGGCAGTGAAACTGCATCTCAAGCCCTGTCAGAGCATCCGTAGGAGCACAAAGTCTCCTGCTTGCTGCTCCAGGGCAGGATCCACTCTCAGAGATGGACTGCCACAAACAAGTCAAGGACAAACCCAAACTCCTCAGAGGCTCTCTCCCAGGCTCTGCTAACCCACTGGGGAGTGCTGGAGTTTTCTATCCCCCCACCTTCTCACAAAAGTCTTGGTAGGCAGTTGAGATAGTACCGAGAGACTAAGGAAATTTCTGCCTGAGGAACCTCAGAATTCTAGATCTTTCTTTGGCTTCCCAGTTTGACAAATATTTTAATACCATATATTTAGAAAACGTAACTTTTTAAGGTAATTTGAAACTTTTTTTTAAATCACTGATAGCATTATTCCTATAAATTCAGTGTTTTATTTCAATGTCTTAGAACTGTTTTGCTCTCACCTACCTAAATTAAAAAATGTGGGTTGGTGCAATAGTGGGTAAAGCGGCTTGTGTTGCATGCAGTTGCCCAGCCCTGCCAGGAGTGATCCCTGAAGAGTAACATGAGTAAGCCCTGACACCACTGGGTGTGGCCCCCAAACCAAAACCAAGCAAAAAATACATTTAAAAATGTATGTTCACAGAAACTTTACCAAGGAAGAAATACGAATGGCCAAAAGGCACATGAAAAAATGCTCTACATCACTAATCATCAGAGAGATGCAGATCAAAACAACCACGAGATACCACCTCACACCACAGAGACTAGCACACATCCAAAAGAACAAAAGCAACCGCTGTTGGAGAGGATGTGGGGAGAAAGGGACTCTTCTACACTGCTGGTGGGAATGCTGACTGGTTCAGCCCTTCTGGAAAACAATATGGACGATTCTCAAAAAATTAGATATTGAGCTCCCATTTGACCCAGCAATACCACTGCTGGGAATATATCCCAGAGAGGCAAAAAAGTATAATCGAAACAACATCTGCACATGTATGTTCATCGCAGCACTGTTTACAATAGCCAGAATCTGGAAAAAACCCGAATGCCTTAGAACGGATGACTGGTTGAGGAAACTTTGGTACATCTATACAATGGAATACTATGCAGCTGTCAGAAAAAAGGAGGTCATGAATTTTGTATTTAAGTGGATCGGCATGAAAAGTTTCATACTGAGTGAAATGAGTCAGAAAGAGAGAGACAGACATAGAAAGACTGCACTCATCTATGGTATATAGAATAACAGAGTGGGAGACTAACACCCAAGAATTGTAGAAATAAGTACCAGGAGGTTGACTCCATGGCTTGGAAGCTGGCCTCACATCCTGGGGAAAGGGCAACTCAGAGAAGGGATCACCAACTATAATGTAGTCGAAGGCCATGTGGGGGAAGGGAGTTGCGGGCTGAATGAGGGCTAGAGACTGAGCACAGTGGCCACTCAACACCTTTATTGCAAAACACAACAGCTAATTAGAGAGAGAGAACAGAAGGGAATGCCCTGCCCCAGTGGCAGGGTGGGGTGGGGGGAGATGGGATTGGGGAGAGTGGGAGGGATGCTGGGTTTACTGGTGGTGGAGAAGGGGCACTGGTGAAGGGATGGGTTCCCGAACTTTGTATGAGGGAAGCATAAGCACAAAAGTGTATAAATCTGTAAATGTGCCCTCACGGTGATTCACTAATTAAAAATAAATAAATAAATTTAAAAAATGTATGTTCACATATCTAAATGTCCCAGGCATTAACTGACCTCTAACATATTCATTAAATGTGACAAGGAGCAATTTTTTGTGCATTATAAATATTGACAATTACACACCCTTTTGCATACACACACACTTTGTACATGTGATTCTACATACACATACAAGTTAATATCACTGTATCACTGTCATCCCGTTGCTCATAGCAGGCACCAGTAATGACTCTATTCCTCCCAGCCCTGAGATTTTAGCAGCCTCTCCTTACTCATCTTTCTTAACAATTGGAGGGTCTTTCAGGGTCAGGGGAATGAGACCTATCGTTATGTTTTTGGCATATCGAATATGCCACGGGTAGCTTGCCAGGCTCTGCCCGTGCGGGTGGGATACTCTTGGTAGCTTGCCAGGCTCTCCAAGAGGTGTGTGTGTGTGTGTGTGTGTGTGTGTGTGTGTGTTACTCTCTATGTTTCTTGCCTATTGTCTGAACTCCATCAAATATGGTATGGTAATTATGGAAAATGGGTAGGAAGTGTCTTATAATGTGTCCAGAAAGCAGCCTGGAGCGTGGCTAGTGGAGGTCGGCTGCCAGGGCTGGGTCCCTTGGGGCAGGGAGTGTTAGTGCCAGAAATAACTAAGTGCAGAGCCAGGAGTAAGTCCTGAATACCGCCAGGTATCGTCAAAAATACAAAGTAAAGAAATAAAAACGTTAGAGCCAATGAGATAATATAAAGGTGAAGAGGGTTACAAGCAGATGACCCAATTCAATATTCCTCTTATCCCTCATCCCACCCTGCATCATATATGGTACACCCAGGAGTGATCCCTGAGCACAGAGCCAACAATGAGCCCTGAACACTGCTGGGGATGGTCCAAATACAGAAAAAAATTAAACAGAAGGATTGGGACCAGAAAGATAATAATGGGTTAAGCACTCACCTCACATGTAGTCAACCCTGATTTAATTCCTAACACCACATATGGTCCCCAAACACCACCAAAAGTTACCCTTGAGCACAGAATCAGGAGTAATCCCTTAGTACCAGCAGGTGTGGTTCAACCCTCTACCACAGTAAAATAATAAAGAGAAAGATTAAAGACCAATGATGCTCAGGGCTTACTCCTTGCTCTGTGCCCAGAGGAACATACAGGTTACCAGAGGTCACATCCAGGTCAGCTGCATGCAAAGCAAGTGCTTTACCTGCTGTACTATCTTGTTGATCCCTGTTTAGTTTGGGGGGGCACACCCAGTCAATCTCAGGCGTTACACCTGGCCCTATGCAGGTATCACTCCTTGGCAATGCTCAGGTGTCCTGATGGTGCCAGGAATCAAACTGGTGCCAGGAATCAACCTTTTATGATTGAGTTTCAGTCATACAATGATCGAACACCCATCCCTCCACCAGTGCGAGTTTTCCACCTCTAATGTCCTATTATCCCTCCCACCACCCCCACTCTACCCCCTGCCTCTGTGGCAGGTATCTTTCTTCATTCTCTCTCCTTTTGGGCATCATGGTTTGCAATACAGATACTGAGAGGCCATTATGTTTGGTCCTTAAGGACATGCACTCTTGATCCTGGGCTAGCTTCCTGGCTCCAGCTATATGTGTTAATGTTGACCAAAGAGACAGAGCTCTGGAGTGGAATCCATGGTACCTGGCCTCCACAGCTTGTTAGCAAGTTTGGTAGGACCCTGGTTTGCAGGAGGAACTTTCTGAAGTTGTGAATTAGGAGAGAAAGGGGAGCAGAAACTTAGCTGAAACCTCCTAACTCAAAGTTCTGATGTTTATCTTGTGTCTCCTCATCAAACAAAAGGGTTTTGCCAGAATATGTGGGGTATGAGATCTCAGGTCTGATTTTGAACCATTTCTCCACTTTCTAAATTCATGTTACGGAAGAGGAAATCAAGGTCTGGGGCCGTCAGAATTTAGGCATGGGTATCAAACCCATGTGGGGGGAGACAAACGCCCTCTCCACTGTACTGTCGCTTGCCCTGATACAATTTAATATAACCCTATTATAACACTCTCTTAAATGCACTCAACTGAACATAAATGTCATAGTACTGTGATGCCTCCTCATTTAAAATATATTATGAAGAATGGGACATTTTACATTTTTTCCTTGAATTTATATTTCATTCTGCTCACCTCGAAGACCTTTATCCTAAAGGTTTGTTCGATGCTTGAAAGTTTTATCTTGATCATAAATAAGAAAATATGGAAAAAGGAGCTATTTTCTAAAATATTCTGTCACCACTGGACTCTAAGCATTATTTTATATGTTTTAATTGCAATTATAATTGTTGGTAATATTCAATGGATCAAAAATATATAATAAGGCAAACATAAAACCAGATTTCTATTCGGGGATTTTGAGGGTCACATCTGTCATTGATCAGGGGCTGCAACTCTTGGCTGTGTGCTCAGAAGTGACCCTGGAGGTGCCTGCGGGAGACCATATGTGATTCTGGGAACTGAACCAGGACACGTAAAGGCAAGCACCTCTGCACTGTCTCAGGTTCCAAGGTTGAACAGTTTTGAGAAATCATGAGTTAATTTATCACTTAGTAGGATCTATAGGTCATAGCATACTTATGTAAATTCATGTAAATCTTGCGATATCCTCCTATTATTATTATTCTCCTCTTAACATGCAAAAAATAAGGTATTATAATTAAATAAGGTATTAAGTAGCACAGTTTATTGTTAGAATTTAACATTTGAGTTTAAGTGATCTCTTCAAGGTTGATTAGCTAGTCAGTTGCCTAGCATGAATCCACAAAGAGACTTTCTGGTCCGAAATCTGAGGTACTTAACCACTGTCCTATACTTCCTTTTTCCTTTTGGCTTTGGGCCATATCCAGTGTTACTTGGGAGATCTGACCTACATCACCTGTGTGCTAGGCAAACACTCTACCTCCTAGTGTATTACATCACTTCAGTCAATGTCTTATATATTATGACTCTTATATATGCCATAAGCAAAGATGAAATCTTGACTTCTGCTCCAACTTGGATGATACTAGAGGGTTTGTGTTAAGTGGAATTAGAGGGGAGAAAAAAAAAGCCAGATGATTTCACTTATATGTGGTCTATCAAGAAAGAAAACAATACACTTAACAATGAAAATACACCTTCCCTTGGACTCTGAAAACACAGCTGAAGTTACCAAGTGGGGTTGGGGAGTGCGTTGAGAGGAAGCGTTGATGAACTAAGATGAACATAAAGATAGTAGTGGAGGGTTTGGGCACTTTTGTGGTGGTGGTAGTGTACTAACTTTGTAAGGCAAAAGCAAAAATGTGAACATTATTGAGAAGCCTACCACAATAATATAGAAAAGTTAAATGGAAAAGTAAATGGATTGGGGCTTAAGAAGGAAGAGGGTAGGGGGGGAGAAAGCAGTGTCTTAAATGAAATAGTACCAAACTGCTACTATCATTTTGTCCCTGATGGAGCAGGGTAACATGGTAAAGGGGATGAGTATGCAAGCTTGCTTATACAGTAGGAAAAAGGCAGAAGGTGGAGGTGGGAAAGGAGAATCACAGCTATAAGTTCCTTTTCAGGCAGATGGATTTTATGAGATGGTGTCTATGGGAGCTGATGTGAAAATTAATTCCTTTAAAACTCTCCATTCTTGAGGCCAGAGTGATAGTACAATGGGTAGGGTGCTTGCCTTGCATGCTGTTGGCCAAGGTTTGATCTCTAGCATCTCATACAGAGCTCTCACCAGTTGTAAACCCTGAGCACAGAGATAGCAGTAAGCTCTCAGCATCACTGAGTGTGGCCCCCAAAAATCAATAAGTAAGTAAAACTCTCCATTCTCACAAGAATGTTGTGAAGTCTGCCTATACACCCAAAGCAACACATATTCCAGTAAGAATGCTATCGGTCCACTCCATCACTGATACAATAAAAATTAGAGAGAGTTTCCTGAAACATTTTTAAAGCTTTGGAAACAAAATTTAATTAAAATTTAAATGATTTTAACCCTTGAATTTTATTTTAAAAAGGCAGTTAATTTCAATAATTGAAAGGACACAAATACTAAAATGTAACAGGACAGTAATAAGCACAACTCTAATCTACATGGTAGGTTTATAATGATTAGATGTAATGCATGAAAAGATAGCAGGTCAGTAATAGAGGCAGGCATAAAATGCTCCTCTCAAAATCTTTATTTGCATTTCTATTACTGAAATCATTTCCTAAAAATGAAGTTGCCATGAGAGAAGCTCCATTACTAAGAAATCACTGTTACAGAAACAACGTTATTAAAGTATTGCTATGTACAGGAACTTTTATTAGGATGATACAAGTTATATATCATTGTAATAAAGCTTCCATTATAATCCTAATTGCATAAAGCTGTGTCTCACTATACCAATGCCAGAGCTGTAGGACTTTTAATAAAGTATCAAAATAATGCTTTGGTAATAGGATTGTTTAGAATACTAATACTTTAGGGAAGGCTGAACTTCCTAATGGATGATGTTTATGTCACTGGTTATACATATGCTACCAAGAATAAAAAGGAAGGAAGCAAAAAGAACCCTTGCATACCTAGCAATACACAGCATGGAAACATTTCCTTTGAGGCGTACAGACTAGCCGTGCTTCTTACACTGCCTCAGAATGGCTAATTAACCTTCAGGAAAAAGACACAAGTCACTAATAGAGGATTGTAACCATGATTATTCAAAAGATTAATGTTCACAGAGGGCTGAAGCGATAGCACAGCAGGTAGGGCGTTTGCCTTGCATGTGGCCGACCCGGGTACGATTTCCCCCGCTCCTCTCGGAGAGCCCGGCAAGCTACCAAGAGTATCTTGCCCACACAGCAGAGTCTGGCAAGCTACCTATGGCCTATTCAACATGCCAAAAACAGTAATAACAAGTCTAAAAAATGGAGACGTTATTGGTGCCTGCTCGAGCAAATCGATGAGCAACGGGATGACAGTGACAGTGACAGTGAATGTTCACAGGCAAGAGATAGTGTATCTACTGGGCATTTGCCTTGCATGCAATTAACCTGGATTTAAACCCAGGCACCCTATATGGTCCCCTGAGTCATGCCAGGAGTGATCCCTGAGCACAGAACAAGGAGTAAGCCCTTGAGTATTGCCAGGTATGGCTCAAAATTAAGCAAACAAATAAGTTTAATGTTCAATATAAGGAAAGCTGGTAAACATAGAATTAAGGACACAATTTCATATGCGCTCAGACATATCTTGGGAATTATCCTAGAACATCCATTAGGAAAAAAAGTGAATTGTTAAGTGTGAGAGGAAGAATACGTTTATATGATATTTGGATAACTCACACTAAGTAAGGTACTATTCCATATTAATATGAATGATATGAAGGTAGTATTTCTGAGCTGCTGTCAGAAGTTAGCATCAGATTTAGTTTTACTAGAAACTTTTTAGCACACTCCTTCAAATGTTTGCTCTGCATTTACTTTAATGGAGCTGAAGCATTTGGCTATTCCTTTTAGAAGCAGATTATAATATTGACCGCCAGAGACCGCCAGAGAGCCATCCAGTCACTCGCAGACAGGGAGAGGCCGCATGATACACTCGCTGGGAGGGAAAGGGTAAAGCTCTGACAAGGGGAGGCTTCAGCCTAGGGTAAAAAGTGGGGTCCCTGAGGAGTGGCACTGATACAGCCATACTTGTCATCAAACAACGAGACCGAGGTGGTTGGGTTTTAAGACCACTTGTAGCAACTGGACTGACTTGGAGAGCAAAGCATTCTAAGCAGATGTCCTTTCCACAATTCCTCCCAGCCCCTCACCTTCCACAAGTGATGAACAGGTATGTGATAAACATTAAGAGCCAGAGCACTCACTTTCTCACTGATCCAGCTGTTCAGGGGGAACATAAGAACATTATCCCAATGTGATGGGCACCAAATATTTGTGTTACCCAAGGAGAATGTACAAGATTAAAATATCTGTAGCACTGTAGCACTGTCATCCTGTTGTTCACCTATTTGCTAGGGCGGGCACCAGTAATGTCTCCATTGCGAGATTTGTTACTGTTTTTGGCATATCGAATACATGGGTAGCTTGCCAGGCTCTGCCGTGAGGGTGGAATACTCTCCGTAGCTTGCCAGACTTTCTGAGAAGGGCGGAGGAATTGAATCTGGGTTGGCTGCGTACAAGGCAAACACCCTACCCGATGTGCTGAATATGTGTATATATATATATATGTATATATACTATATGTACATATATATACATACACACACATATATAGTCACCCCAAACTAATTTGCAATGAAACAATGAGGGTCTCTATGAAGCACCAACAAAACCTGAACCCTTTGACATGGGAATGTGTGACATTGAGAGCAAAACTGGTCAATTAAAAACCTACAAAAACAGAGGTGCCCTGAGTTATGAGGACATCTTGAGTTCCCTGAATGCAATTTGAAATTTGAAGTCTGGGGCAGAGTGATAGTAATGTCCTTGCCAGGTTCAATCCTCAGCAATGCATATGGCTTCCTGAGTGATCCCTGAGCATTGAGCTAGGAGTAAGCCCTGAGTACTTCCAGGTGTGGCCCCCAACGGGATCACTGTATCACTGTGATCCCTTTGTTCATCGATTTGCTAGATCGGGCACCAGTAACATCTCCATTGTGAGACTTGTTGTTACTGTTTTTGGCATATCAAATACACCACGGGTAGCTTGCCAGGCTCTGCTGTCCGGGTGAGATACTCTCGGTAGCTTGCTGGGCTCTCCGAGAGGGGCGGAGGAATCGAACCTGGGTCGGCCGCATGCAAGACAAATGCCCTACCCGCTGTGCTATCACTCCAGACACCCAAATAAAACTTAATTTTTTAAAAAAGAAAAAAAAGTACAGTATAAAGTTTGGTAATTGAAAAAAAAACAAACAAAAAACCTAAACAATTCAAATCTCCTCATTCATGTACGTTTTCATTTTACAATTCCCTAGTGTTTTTATTATTAACCCATGATGGTGGTGAGGGAAGGCTGCACCTCAATGTTTCAGCTCAGGCCTTGTGGGGGAGGTTTGCATTCTTGTTCTGGCAGGAACAGAAGCATTGTGTGCAAAACCCGAATATCAACATTGTAATGAGGCAAGGGCCTTAAATAAAAGTGGGTTGATTTTTTTGAAAACCAATTCTAACTTTGCCTCCCCTTTGCCTCTCTTCCCCACAAATACTTGTTCAGTACCCTCAGAGCATAGCTTTCTTTCCTACCCCCGCCCCTCACTTTCTCCTTGAAGACAATCAGTGCTATGTGGGGTGGGCACACTGTTTTCCCAGCCTCTCGCAACATCCTGCCTGGTTTCCATGGCTCCAGTCTCTACTCTCCTTTACCTGCACATCTGCCTGCCTGATCATCCTAGGTTTCTGTTTCTCTCTCTCTTTTTTCTTTTTTGTTTTATGGGTCATACGATGCTCAGGGGTTACTCCTGGCTCTGCACTCAGGAATCTCAGGAATCACCCCTGTCGGTGCTCAGAGGACCATATGGGATGCTGGGAATCGAACCCGGGTCGGCCTCGTGCAAGGCAAATGCCCTACCCGCTGTACTATTGCTCCAGCCCCTCTGTTACTCTCTTGCTCAAAACCATTCTATACTACTTCTTGCTTATTAAGTGAAACAACCCTTTTGCGACTGTTGTTCCTTTTCCATATCCTCTAAGAGCTATAGATCTGAGAATAAGCCTACTGGAGAGGATTGTGCCCATAATTTAGGAGTACACAGACACACACACACAGACACACACACACACACACACACACACACATACACGAAAGCCTGGGGCTGTGAACTGTAGTGGGGGAAATAAACAAATCTGTAGGTAAAAGTACGAGTTCCCTGGCCTTTTCTTTCATTTCCCTGCAAGCTGGTCTCAAACGATGTCCTCCAGCCATCTCCTCTATCCGAGCGGCCTGAACCAAACAAGCCTGGACAAGAGTGAATGGAGTCTTCACTGCGCCCTCATCTTAGCTTGTAGTCTAAACTCTAAACGCAGAACTGAAGACAGCAAATGTTCTTCTGAGGCTCATATATGAAGTGTATTTTAGACTCGTGTTAATCTGGTTTGCTTTCTATTCTTGATCAACGTATTTCCTCACCTCTCCACTGCTCCCCTCCCGTCTATTATATGCTCTCAGATGGCTCCCATATACCAAATATTCAAAGACAATCTCCAGCTTTTCCCATATCTGTCTGTCAGTGTGTGTGTGTGTCTCTCCTTGAAAAAGCCTTCTAGAACCATTTCATCTCACAATAAACAAACTCTTCTTACAATTTCTCTCTGGAATCTGGGACTTTTCCATAAACTGCCTATAGCATTTCTTTGGATCTTATACTATAATGTATTGTTATTGATTAATTCTTCTGTTGTAATCTGTGTATTACTGTCCTACCTTTAAAGACAAGTCTCTCTTCAGGCTGCGGTGTCCAGAGCAATGCTGCCTCGCCAGTGCCTTCCACACACACCACCACTAAATCTCCATTTGCTGGTTATTGCTGATTGATTGCAAAAGATGATGCCACTGAGATGATAAAATTTATCTTTTTCAAGGGGGATCCAGTGAAATTTGGGAGAACTTTTCTCAGCTCAGCAATTGATAATATGACCAAAGTGATGTACAACTAAGCAAAGGAGACCAACCTTTGTTATTCATCATTCTGACTGTGAGCCACTGGCTTTCAGTCATGGACATGTGGACACTATGTAATAAGGTTCTTTATATTCCAGAGAAGTTGCTTTTGCCATCTACTTAGGATGGATTAGATACATTCTTATCTGATCTAACCTTCATGTTAATACCTGAATCTAACAACAAAGGGCAAGGTAAAACAAACAAACAAATAATAATGTGAAAGATCCAGCAGATGAGAGTGGTATAGGAATGCAACCTTGTTTGTTTGGTGCTATTAGTCACTGTAAATGCATTTGCTATCTCTGTCTGCATCTATTACTCTCACCATCATTTCCGCACAGAGTAAACAAATGTTGCTTATAAACTGCCCTACACGGCCTGTCTTTGCAGGACTGTCTAACTACTAGCAAGCTTAACAGAAGCAAATGGCTTGTTAGAACCAAGTATATGGCATACAAATTATGATGTTATTCTTAGGACTGTATCAAGGATGGTGTGACTAAATTTTTTAAGCATGATGCTTATTTTCTTTGAAACCTGAAAGAACAATATGTCCTGATTGTTATCCTGGCATGTACAGTGCCACTCATGTCTCCACAACAAGCCAGTTTGTGTGCCTTTGAAATTCTGAGGAGTAGAATACCTACCAGAGCCTGAGGCGATCTCCATGTGGGTTGCTATTTACCCCCATGGCAGACTTCCATAGAGTTAGAATCACTACCAGATGGTCCACTAAGTGATGATTGTTTGATGGCAAAAAACATATACGTATGTGAATTCATCTCTATATAAATGTTATTTAGCTTATGTTTTACATTAGTCACCTAGTGTATTAACTTTGAATTTAGTGGATGAATATTTTCCTTATCACCAACTTGAGAAAAGATAATTATTAGCAATAATAGTTATTATTTATTGTGTATTTGCATAGTGTGCCAGGACTTATTCTAAACATCTTATATTAATTATTCTATATAATCCATGTAATAACTCCATCAAGTATAGCTATAATTGTTACCATATCACAGATGAGAAAACTAAGGCAGAGAAATCAGGAGTGTCTTCTGAGTTTCACAACTAGTTTAGGAAAGTCAATATTTGAAACCTAGCAGCTGGATAGACATAAAAATTCTTAAACATCATGCTATATCCTTTCTTATCTATAGAAATAACTCTCATTTAAAGTTGGGAGAGTGTAAAGGAATCATTAACTGTACCCCACTTTGCATATCAGAGGAAAAACTGTGTCAGATAGCTTAAAGGTATTAATAATTCTGTATCTCAATACAGAAATTACAAAACACAGAATTAATAATTCTTTATTACTACTGGGGACAGTATTAATAATTCTGAATTTTCCTCTGTTTATGCAAGGAATCTTAACCTACATACCTAAGCATACTTAATACAAACATGTGTCCTAAGGAGTTAGTGGTAACTAACAATTTGTCTGGCTAGGTGGTGATCCAGCTAAAGCAAGCACAAAATCATCCAGAATGCTGCTGAACTTTCTATAACACTGGGGAAAGGGTACTAGTCAAATCATCATAGACATTTTCTCCAATAGTTTCTGTTTCTCTAACACAGGAAAAAAACGCACTAATCAATATCACATTTGGCCTACTTCAAGCATGACCTTTCATGTAGCTCGAATACAAGCTTCTCGGCTAACATATTCACTAAAACGGAACATTTCTTTGGTGACTATTCTGATGGGAATGCAAAGTCAGGGTTTTAGATTCAAAATTAACACTGAGTTTGCTGACTCTGTACTCAGTTCTCTGTGGCTCCTCTATACTCCTCTGGCATAGCCTTTTCCAAACGGGCACGTTAGTCTCCTGGGCAGCTCTGGAATCGTCTCTAGGGGTATTGATGACTTCCGGTGCAACTGGGGTAGGGGATGCTCTGTTTGTTTTCTTAAAGAAAGTAGATTTACAGGGGAGCACAAAGTGATTTTTCTTTTTTTCTGAAAAGGAGGCAGTAAGCTCCTCTTTGTAGTCTGAAAATCTCTGTTCTAGCCATTAAAAAGTCTAAGACATTCATTGGGCAATTAGCGGCTGTTTGCTGCTGTGAGCATGTTTATTTCTTTGTATCTGTGTTTTGCCTGCCTCATCTTATTGCCAGCATCAGGTCTTTTTGAGCCATTTCTACATTGTGGATTCTGAATCCTGTGAATTCTGAAACCTGATGCTGCCTTGACTGTTGGCTTCTCTGCTGTTGGAAAAATCCCAGCAGGAACAGACACCAAAGCAAGTGCCTGAATGGCCTTGTTCCTGGGATCATCTGACATCTGAGCATTCTGCAAATTATTGTTGTGATTGGCACCTGCTTTGCAAGTGGCAGGCGGAAAAGGTACATGTGTCGTGCCCCAACCCTACCTCCAAGAACTGAATCAGATCAGTTCATGTCAATGAATATTAGATCTTACTTATAGTGCTCACCTGCTGCTTATGTGGGTTACACAGAACAGAATATGGCTCATGCTAAGAAAGAGGCTCCACTTAAATAGGAGAGAGAAATCCTTGGACAGTATCCAGCTGTATCCTGGTTAGAGAAATGCAGAGGTGCCACGGGGGCTAGCCACACTTGTTCAGAAAGGATTGCTTCACCAGGTGGGAAAGTGTTCTGCACAGTGGAAATAGAAGCCAAGGTCTATGTGGAAGAGCGTGATGTGGAGAGGGGTCACAGAGAGAGATGGAGAATGTGAGAGCAAGACATTGTGTGTTGGGGAGAAGCTGGGACTGTGTATTTCCTCAACTGTGTATTTCCTCAACTCCAGCAACTTCACCAAGACATCTATTTTTCCTCCTAATAATATTCCTTCTTCTTCTCTCTTCCCACCATTATTGGCTCAGTGTATTGGATTTTTAACTGGGGGTTGGGAGGAAGGAGGAAGTTGCAGTATTTCAAAAGAAGTTCAAGAAACCACTGCATATGTTGGAAGAACAAGAATTCTATGGGAGGGGCTCTGTACCCCTGTTATGTTCTATCTTTTTGCCCTCTTAAGCTACCAGACACCGGCACTATGGCTGCCTGGAGTCTGTTCTTTGGCCATGCCTTTTGGATTCTGCCCACAGTGCTCACTCACTCTAACCCGTTTCTTCATGAGTATGATCAATGTATTCCTCTTTAGCTGAAGGATGATTCCATCTATGAGGCCTTTGTTCATTCTCTCTGGCAGGAAAAATACTCTATTCCTTCCCTACCAACTTAAAGATAGTTTCATCGTACTTATGATTTTGCAAGTGCTGGGTTCACAAAACTATTTCCTTACAAGACTTCTAAGACAAAGATTATATAATAACTATGTTCTAGTCCTAACTTATTGCTCATAATTAGTGCCTATATATTGTATGTTTGTGAATGAGAGGAAAAAAAGAAAATATGGACTACTGCTATAGTTTCCCCAGGTTCTAATCATAAGACCAGAAGTCATAAAGCATATAGATCCAACAGTCTGGCTGAAATCAGCTCATCTATAAGTGATACTCCCGTGGGGGGTCAAGCCTTTTCTCTGACTAGGAGCACTATACCTAAGAGAAGATGGAAGCATTGCAAGGAATTAATCGAGAGTCCTCATAGGGCTGGTGATCAAATCAGTGTTGTGCTGCTAACTTGACTTCCCCAGTGACAAACCTCCACAAGAGTGTCTGGTGAATGTCTTTTCACTCTTTCTAATGCCCTGGCTAATCACAGAGGACTATTTGAGTTATAAGTCCACTACATGTCAAGGTTCTGCCTCTGGAGAACCTAGTAAACAGTCAGTGCCTATTAAATGTTTACTATTAATATAGCCTTTTCTCTCAAAGAGATGGGAACCAGCAAAAGCACCATCCCAGCATGCTAATTAATTCTCTGTGTGAAAAGAAGTGCTAATCTCCATTTTAAAGCATCAATCATGGGAAATAAACTGAAATGTGACCAGATTTTAAAATGCTTCTTGTTCTAAAATCAGATGTAAATGAAAGCTTCCAGGATTCTGTAAGAGGCGATTATATGGAGCTAAGAAACCCCATTTAAACTCAATCTTCTAGGAAACTTTAAAATACTTTTTCCAGTTTAAAACTGTTCCCTAATATCATCCTTCATATGCTTTCCTTGTCTAAGAAGCTTTGCTCTATAAAAATTTCTCCCAATTTCTGAGTGAATTATTACAGAATTTCCCAGAAGCATTAGCGATGGTTTCTTAGCAACTGTTGATATGTCTCAAAACAACCTGAGACAATCTTCTCTGAGACGTAGTCTTTCCCTCTCTCTGCTAACAGAATTCCACAATATGGCACAAAAGATTCGTGTGGCTAAAAATAGCTTCCGACACACATTTTTAAAGTTGACGGAGTCTTAATGATTTAAGGCTTCGATATCACAGCTTTGGGTAGGTGCACCTCAACAACAGTATATCAAAGGGATATGTGTGGAGAGATTTTAGAATCTTTTTCTTTTTTAATCACACCATTAACACTCTTGACATTTCAGAAATAATGTTTATCGATTTTGGTGTTAACACTCTCATAAATTAAGTGATGTAATGGACGGGATTATTGTGCTACCATAAAGAATGTGTCATTCAGATTGTTAACTACATATTAGAAAAAAACATAGAATCTGGATTCAAGTAAAAATAGCCGCAGATATGAAGATGTGTCTATTTTCACTATTCTCTCCTGGTCAGTGTACCAAAAACTGCTGAACTTATTTAATAAAAGCAAGCTATTAACAATCTGTATTCTAACCCGTGCATCACCTGCATGCACGTGCATGTACTCTCTCTCTCTCTTTCTTTCTTTCTCCCCCTCCTAAAGATAAAAATAAGGCATAAATTTAAAATTAGCTACCCCTCAAAGAAGTCAGTATAATGAGAACTATTAGAAATGGAGGGAGAAAAGCATTTAGAATCGGCAGCAGAAAAGAAACATGTAGAACAGGAAGCAAAAACAGCTCCTAATAATCTGTGAGGCTGTAAGCCTTCACAAAGAACTTGGTTATTTTGCTACCAGAAGAGTCAGAATCTAGCCAAAAGCTGATATTATGGCTTTCGGATAGAGTCATGCAAATCTGAAAATGCTGAAGATCACTATACTAATAGACAAGATGAAAGTATGTGTGTGTGTGGTGTGTGTGAGTGTGTGTGTGTGTGTGTCTGTGTCTCTGTGTGTGCGCATGTGTGCATGCTTGCAGCAGAAACTGGAGAACAGGCAGGAAGAGAAAGAGGAAGGGGAAGACGGATGGTGGACAGAGCACACATATATGGGATGAGATTCGTATTTACCTCTCATTGGGTTACTAGGAAGAGTCACAGTTCTTGGACATAACAAGTGCTTGGCAAATGTTAGCTATGATGATGATTATCATCACTATCACTTCAGTCTCTATATAGGGCATGGAGTTTCCTTGGAATTAAGGTAACTTACTCTGGGTCATGGGCACTAGCAAGGGTCCAGGCAGAGACAGATGTCTAAATGTAAAGTTCATGACCTTTCCAATTTCACTAATAGGTCTAAGCATTCTTCTCAAAGGGGTAAGCGTTTTGCTTCTATGAAATGGGTTTTAAGTACAAAGGGAAACCTTAGAATTTTAAACTCAAATAAATCTAATGAAAAATCTTAATAGAATGAATTTTATTGGCTAGGTACATTAGAATAATCTATTGCTAAGCCAAGACATTTCCTGGTCATAGGGCAAGTGGCTTTCGCTGAAGTGTTGCCAGTCTGTCATTGATCTCCTGTTCTATACGTTTCCAATTAGCATTCTGGGATACACACACTGCTGAGGTGACTAACTTATGTTATTTTAAAATAATAAATATTGCTGTGGATGTGGTGAATAATTTTTCCATATCAGAACATCAAACTCCATTCATTAAAGAATCCATCAAGTAAGTCTGGGTATAAATTACTTACATTTATATCTGTGTTCTGGTTTGGATGTGAGGAAGAAAAGTTACTTGAAAATAAAAGGGCAGAAGATTTATTTTTAGTCCAGGATATACTTAGAGTTAATAGTCCTAAGCCAGTGTGGCTCAGGGCCAGAGCAAAATTCACTAATTTGAATTTCTTTTTTGTTGCCCTTCCTCTTTACTCTCAAACAGACAAGCTAATAAGCAGTGGCGACACAACTAGGATCTACAGAATATTTCTGCAGTTTCTATTTTCTAAATCATCAAGCTGTTCTTTAGTTTTATAGAGCAGTTTTTCAATTGTTGAGGATCTTTCTGCAGAAAGGCAATTTGATTTCTATCCTTGGCTTTTCGATTTTACATTCCATCATAGCTAAACATTGATTAAGCCTTCTGCAATACACTCCCTTGCATTTTGGTCTCTGAATTCTCAGAAGGTCATTATTTATTACAATAGAATAACCTGGAAATACTTTTAAACTATGGTTGAGGCACGTGCTGCGTTATCTGCATTTTATCTTTGCTATTTCATTTCAAGAAAAAGATGCAATAAACTTTCTTAACAAATATGGACATTTATTTGAATGTTTTTCCACAAAATCTATCAAAATATTAATAGTCTTTTTCCAGAATACCATCTTTAAAAAGGCTCATGTTTGGTAGGTGTTGTTTCAAAATGACTCAAAAATCCTTATCACCTGTATGTGTATCTCCCTGTAGGTGAGCTGAACTTTATGAATGTCATGACTTGCTTTGAATGAATAGAATATAGTCAGAATGATGGGATGTCACTTGCATAATTAAGCTACAAAAGACTGTGACTCCTAATTTTTATTTTTTTTTTGCTTTTTGGGTCACACCCGGCAATACACAGGGGTTACTCCTGGCTCTGCACTCAGGAATTACCCCTGGCGGCGCTCAGGGGACCATATGGGATGCTGGGATTCAAACCGGGTTGGCCAAGTGCAAGGCAAACACCCTACCCGCTGTGCTATTGCTCCAGCCCCTTTGCCTCCTAATTTAACACACCCTTTCACTCTCTCACTTCCTCCGTCTGATGGAGATGGCAGCCATGTTGTGAGATATCCACTATGAGAGGCTCCCTGGCAGAGAGCTGAGTGGAAGCTTCCATCCCACAGTGTGTGAGGAAGGGGGTCCAGCCAGGAATCCCAGTAGAAGCGAGAAAGTGAACTCTTCAGCTTAGCCTTAAGACAATGCCATCCCAAGAAGCGCAGGAACAGAGGATCTGGCAAAGCTTCACTGAAGTCTCTGGCCTACAGGGACTGGAAAATAACTGTGAACTTTTTTTTTTTTAAAGCCATTAAATTTTGGGGTAATTTGCTATACAAAAATAAATAAGAAATTAAAGTTCTGGAATATATCATGGCATTATTTGCGCTCTTTAGTAAATAAATCCTAAATGAGAACTGGCTATGTGGTAGAGAATGAAACATGTAGAGTCCTTGTCTTCTGTGGCCAGAAGAAAATGACATGCGTAGCAATTTACATTTGGCTTTTCACAGGAACTTGGAGGAGTACTCCCAGCTCTTTGACAAGGGGTTCCTTCTTCAAGATATGCTCTTCCCTTAGAAGGCATCTGGTAAGCATAGGTTGGTCTGAGCAATTATCTCTGGTTCCAGGTGACTGATGACGCTCTTTGGGTACTGGCACATGTAAGTAGTGATATGCTATTACTCAGATTCTTTTACACATGAAGAATAAGAACAGGTCTTGAATAATTTATTTCTCATAATTAAAAAAACATCCCATTAGTCTAATCATAATAGTAATTATAATTAGAACCCAATTATAATTGTTGCAAAAACAATGCAACTGCAAATCTTTTGTAAATTAGTAGTCTTCATCTGTGTCTACTAAATTACTCCTATCAAGCTTACAAAATATTCCACATTTAGCTCATTATCTTGCCCATTCTTTTTATTCTAGTTTTACCTATAAAAAATAGCCAAGTAGATTCACATTGCCCTCAAATTTTGTGGCGTATTCTTTTTGTAGTAAATCTGTATTCTTCAAGATCAGATTTTAGAAACATATTTGTTTCTAAATGACATCTAAAATATGTCATTTGAGAAATGTATTATTTCTAATTCTAGAAGCATGTTTCTAATTTTAGAAATATATTATCTTTCATATCCTAATATCTATATATTTTAAAGAGGTATACAAAAATTACCATATGGTGGACCACAGGCATGAGTAGATAATCTATTTTTATAGCTATAGGACACACAATCTGGCCAATGAGTAGCTTGGTGAAAGTATGCAGAGGTGACACAGAATGAATGTCATGAATAAACTGGTGAAATCAATTCTAAATGTCTGAGATGAAATATGTTCAAATGCTACTAAAAGACTGTCTTTAACCCCAAGGTAAAAACAGTGCAACTTTGGTTTCAAAAGAATGTCATTCACTTATTCAGAAAGAATGCTGTCAACAATACAGAGCAGAGATCAGATGGAAACAGAAGTGCGAGAGCAGATTTTGGCACTGCTCACATAGCACAATCCAGGACAGAGAATTCTCCAAGTATTCATCCATGTGCTAAGCACTGATTTAATGGTGAGGACAAAGATGTACTCAGAAAGAAAGTAGAGCAGATGATAAAGTCATTAGTTCAGTTGGCAGCAGTTTGCACAATGGAGTTGGCTCCAACAGGTTAGATGTTGCCTTTAAAATCATCAAACTATTCTCCCTGTGCTTCTAGGTTTACCAGATAATATTCTCATTAAACATTAGCATTCAATAATCATCAGTGCTAAACAGCTACACAAGCTTTCCCATTCATTTAGCAGTTATAAGTCATAAGTTAATACACTGACAGTCTTAGTTTTCCTTATCAGCCTCTTAGGAGTCTGGTTTTTATTGCTCATTCAAGCATGTGAAACAAGGTGGTAGCCAGAGGAAGGAAAGCCATCAGAAGAACTGGGAGAGGTGCCCAGAAGCAGTGAGTGTAGGGAGACAGGACTAGCAAAGTCCATGGTCAGGAAGAACCAAACTCTGAGCCTGAAAACTAATAACTTGTTTCAAACCTTTTAAACCTATAGCAGAGTCTAAAATAGAAATCAGAGACTGAGAAGCAAGGCCAGTATTTTTGAATCAGGTTTAAAAGGAAATAAAACCAAGGTGGGGAGGGGAACATAGGCAAACATTTCAAGACCAAGTGAAATAAGACATATTACTAATATTTTGTTTTTGACTTGAGAAACTAAGAGAATAGTGAAATCACTCACTGAAACAAGCAAACAAAAAGACTTGATGAGAGGGAGAGTAGATTTGGGGAAGATCTATCATATTTGAGCTGTCCTATGTTTGAGATGCATTCAAACAATTACACAGGTTACATGCATTGCACAGGAATCTCTGGGTTGAAGTTTTAACTTTAGAGTTACTGGCTTATAAAATGAAAGACTTAAAGACCCAAAACTACAGAATTACTTAGGAAGAGATCACAACATAAATCTCTGGGGATACTTCATCCCAAGTAGACTTAAGATGCATAGAATAGACTCAAGAAATAGGGTTACTAGAGAAAGGGCAAATGATGTAGTGTTTTTTCTATATACTATCAAATGAATTTAGATAGTGCCTGTTTTATTCCAATAGCACAGTATGATACTACTTGTACCTCCTTACTTTACTCAATCCAATGTTTTTGAACTTTTACGTCTTTGCCAATACGAAAGGCTCAAAAATGGCAGCTCAGGGGAGTCTGAATTTGCATCACTCTTCTTTACAAGTGAGCTTGCATATCTTTTCAATACTCAAGTCACTCTCTTGTACCTATCTGTGAAGACACATCATCTCTGAGGGGAGAGTATCCCAAGATAGAGGAGAATGAAAATGTTGGCACAGCAAAGGAAAGGATCCCATGGCATAGAATCATATTGAGGTCAGAGGAAAGGAAGTTACTGCAGGAGTCACACTCTGGAGTAAGAAATTATTTAGGATCCAGGGCACACAGCAAGGGTTAATGTTGGAAAAATTCAGGTCCACTTTCCCACAGAAAACAGGAGCAAAGTTTCTGGACATAGATGCCAGAGGCTCCTGCACTGGTGCCTGATGCCTGCCCTCAAGTGAGATCTGAGCTGGGAAGGCAGGAGAGGAAAAGGTCTGAAACCTAGTTCTTGAGGAGTGACAAAGGGAATTTGACAGACCACATAGAATGGGGGTGGGGGAAGGAGAATGGGGGTGGAAGAGGTGGAGATCTGTGTGTCTTTTTGAGACTGTAGTCATCCACTTGAAGTAAGCCCTGACAAAGTGACTGTGATTTCTCTCCAGGAATGTTGAACTGCACGCAGGTGAGTGCAATATGAGACAGAGATAGGCTAGTGGGAATATGGAGAATATGTATGAAGAAGAGACCTAGGAACTAATCCAGGAGAACAATCAGGCAAGGACGTGTTGAATTTGCCCTGAATTCAGTGAGGATGGAGGTTTTATACGAGGATGAAGAAATCTTTGAGTTTGAGAAAACAAAAAAGGTTGAAGGGGAAGTAAGATTCTTTCAGTAGAAACAAGATTCAGGTAAAGACACTGTCTGAAAGAGAACTTTAGTGGAATGGCAGAGTATGAAAGCATTTCCCCAGGAAGAGGAATTCTATGGCATGAAGACAAAATTGGTAAACAGAGTCAGGAATGAAGAAGGGCAAAAAGAATGAGCATGAGAACCCAGGAGAGGTTGGGTGAATGAAGTATTTATTTCAAGGGCAAAAACAACCCAGAATTTATACATTATATATAAGAAATACTAAAATCACAATACAGTACAAGATATGAGTCAATGTGGCTGGTTCTATAAATGTAAACTCTAAAATAATCCACAAAAATTAAATTCTTAGCAGATAATATTGCAGCCAGCTCTCCCTGGACTTACGATGTTACAGTTTCATTGTGCACTATGGAAAAAAAGTGTTTTACAACTGGGAGTTATTATGCTGAAATTAAAACCCGGAAGTTTTCTTTATGATAAGCCTTCTTATCTTTATAAGAGAAATTTTAAATTCTAATTAAACTTCTAAATTAACCTAAATAGAAGCCCAGCTGATTTAATAGAATCCTAGATTTTCAAATTACATGGAAACAGAGATGTCATCTAGTTCAACCAGCCTCATCGTGAAGGAAAGAGTAAAGACCTCCATCCTGCAAACTCCCGCCTACGCGGCTTCTCAACATGTATTCTTTAATTCGGAAGTCCCCACATTTATTGGGCCTCCCACCCCTGGAAATCTACCCTTCACCAGTCCAGGGTGGTGAGGGCATGGGGTAGGGTAGGGGTTGGCTTGGGGGCTTCAGGTATTGCCCATGTTGGGAAATATTGCTTTAACTTGCCTGTGTGTGTGTGTTGTGTGTGTTATATATAAGAGAGAGGAAAGAGAGAACTAGATAAAATTCTATTTCTTTTTATTTTTAAAATCAATATTATTACAGTTCAGATAATTATAAAAATGCTATAGTTTACAGTAGCAATATATCAAATGACTACACCCCGCCATCACCAATTCTCTCCCATTGTCTCTATGTCACCAGTATTGTGCTCTTCTTTCCCCATGATTTGGTACTTGTCTTTGTATTCCAGAGCTAAGGGTTTGGCATTGTTCAATACTGTCTGGTCTCATTTTATCCCTCTATATCCCACAGCTTTAACTCTTGTCCTACTAAAATCTGACAGCACCAGGGCTGCTTTCCTCATAACTCTTTCAAAGACAAAAAAACCTGTGACTGGAGGTGGCAAAGGTGTAATCCCTCTCACAGCCAATTCCAAGTGTTTCTCCCAATTGCCCCAAGCCCTAATCTTCTTCAAAAGTCCCTTCCCATATCAGTTCCATCCTGGGGGTGGAGGGGTGGGGTGTTGGTGTGTAGGCATCAGAAAAGTGGGAAACAAACAAACACACATGATTATAGAACCACTAGCACAAGAGAGAAGCCAGGAATGTGAGCCTAACATGTGGAGCTGCCATTTCTGTTGCCACAGCTGATTCTGAAAGTTCAGGGGCCCTTGTACACAGTGAGCATCTGGCGGATGTTCGAAAGGCCTGCATTCACAAGCCAGACGGCCAGAAACAGGTCTGTACTACATCAACTGAGGTCCAACTTGGAAACATCTCAATTCTTAGCTGGATCAATGTGATCAGAAATTGCTAGTTGTCTTAAACCAGCTGCCTGTCTGGAGAAGAAATAAATCCTCCCTGGAGAGAAATACTCTCTCACAGAGTTTTAAGTTCTCCCTAGATGGTTGTATTTATCTATTTTTTTAAAATGTGAGAACAATGGTTCCTAATAAGAAAGAAATTAATATATACATTCATGTCTATATTTTACATCTATGCATAAGCATAAGCATATGAAAAAAGATCAAAACCCAAAGGAACAAACAGACAGTAGAAACAACCACATGGTCCAGATAAAGGGGTCAGCAGACATAGACTTCGGTTAAAAAAGGGTTTTCAACCAGGATGTGCAAACCTAAATCTGTAGAGCTTTGGTAACTGATCTTGTTTTTATTTTTTGATTTTTTTATTTGAATCATAGTGATTCAATAAAATATACAGTTACAAAGTTGTTCCTGATTGGGTTTTCAGTCATACAATGTTCCAACACTCATCCCTTCACCAATGTATATTTCCCACCACCAACGGTCCCAATTTCCCTCACACCTCCACCCCAACCCTGTCCCCAAACCACCTGCCTCTATGGTGGGCACTTTTCTCCTTGACTTTGCTTTTCTTGATTCAGTTTTTAAACTATATCTGAAAACCATGGAGATGCATTGTTCAGCTTAGCTTAGTTCTACCATGTGTACAGGAGGTATAAATGGTATTGATACATTTCTCCTTATTTCTTTGTACCAGTCTGATGTTTTTTTATTTGCTAAATCTCTGAACAAAGCAGAGAAGCACATGATGTTTTCTTTTATGCCCCAACTATAACATATTCCTGACATATAAAACTGAAGACATTATAAGAAAAATTACAATTCAATTTTTCTTATGAATATGAATGAAAATATTAATATTTGCAAACTAAACCAAGCAACATTCAAAGGACAGTGTTTTAAAATAAAGTTGGATTTCCCCCCACAGAAATGCAAGGTTGATTTAATATTTGAAAGTCAAAGATGTAGTTCACCATATTAAAAGACTGAAATAGAAAAATAATCTGATCATCTCAAAAAAATATAAATAACACATTTGATTATCCTTAAAAATTCTTAAAAACACAGTAAAATAGGAATAGGTAAAAACTGCCTTAATCAGAAAAAGAATACCTAAAACAAAATCTAATGCAAACCTCATACTTAAAATAAGAAGTTTGTTTTCTGAAATTGCAAACATCATATTATCACTTCTATACAACAATGTACTGAAGACCACAGGCAAAGCAAGAAGGTAAGAAAATTTAGCAGATGCTATGGCAGATCTAGAACCATAGATAGTATAAAGGTGTTTGTTTTGCATGCAGCTGGCTTCAGTTTAATTACTGGCAATGCATTTGGTCCCCTGGGCATCACCAGAAGTGATCCTTGAGCCAGGATTAAAGCCCTGAGAAATCCTGGATGTGGCCCAAAGACAAAATTGAAAGATATGCCAGACAAATAAGCAGAACACCAAAATTTTTTTAAAAAATAATGGTATGCAATAATATAATTTACACATGGGAAAAGTCAATATTATAAACATTTCCACTCATCAGATTACTATTTATATTTTTTCAATTTATAAATGTTCCAACATAATTTTGTAGAAATTGTCAAAGAGTTTAAATGAAAATTTTAAGAGTCAAGAATTGCTAAGAGGCTGGAGCAATAGCACAGTGGGTAGGGCATTTGCCTTGCACATGGCCGACCCGGGTTTGATTCTCAGCATCCCATATGGTCCCCTGAGCACCGCCAGGAGTAATTCCTGAGTGCAAAGCCAGGAGTAACCCCTGTGCATCACCGGTGTGACCCCCCCCCCAAAAAAAAAAAGAATTGCTAAGAGGGGCTGGAGCAATATCACAGAGAGTAGGGCATTTGCCTTGTACCCAGCTGACCAGGATTTGATTCCCAGCATCCCATATGGTCCCATGAGCAGCCCCAGGAGTAATTTCTGAATGCATCGCCAGGTGTGACTCAAAAGGAAAAGAAAAAGAACTGTTAAGAAAAATAAGAATATATTAGGCAACTTTTTCTTTTCTTTTCTTTTTTTACATTCATGCTCATTCTAACTTTCATTCTCAACTTATCCTATATAGTCAACTTTTTCTACTGTCTATCAAGACTAACCATAAACCTACAGTAATGAAGACAGGGAGATACTGACATAAAACTAGAAAACTGAACAAAAAGAAAGAATTCAGAACAGACCCATGTATATGATGAAACTTTTTAGTAAGGAGAGTGACAGAGCAATATGGAAAAGACAATTGTTAGAGTAAGTGATGCTATGCCAATTGGGTATGAATACTAGAAAAGAAATAAAATTTAATTCCTCACCATAAACAAAAACCAGCTCTCAGAGGCTCACAGAAATAACCTGAAAGGTAAGATCTAGACTGTAGATAACAAAACTGCCAGTAGCACAATAAAAAGGTACATGTGGCAATGTAAATTTACTGAAATTAAATGAAAGTTAAAAAACTCAGTTCCCCAGATAAATTCGGAGCTGCTGAGAGTGAAACCTAACACATTCGGGCATCCAGCACAACTTCTTATAGCAATGCACTGGGACTGTGAACTGGGCTACAACTCCATGCTGCCCGGGGGTGGATCTTTCCTCCCCACCCTGTCTTTCTTCACGGAAAATGGCGGCGGCAGCAACATCCACATGGCAGGAGCCATCTTCTAAGACTCCTAACCCAGAGGTATACGATTTTTACACTTGGGGCTCCTAGGGAATCATGGGAAGTGGGTGTAACCAGCACGCCCTCGGCTCAGATAAATTTGGAGCTGCTGAGAGTGAAACGGACCCTCTGCGCCTAAAGACTTTGATTACAGAGACTTCTTACAGCAATGCCATGGGACTGTGAGCTGGGCTATGCAGTTTCTGGCAGAATTTTCCCTGGACTTTATACAGAAATCCAAAACTAAGACTTAACATCTATAATTGTCAGCAATGTGAAACGGTTCCTTTTTAACAGGTCTGACTTGGGGGGAATCTCCAAATAATAACAGTGAGTTTTTGTTGAAATATTTAAGGTTATTAAAGTAGCAGCCATTTCTCTGGACTGTGAACTAAGCAACAGCCCCACTCCGGCCGAGAAGAGGAAATATCCCTTTCCCGGTTGTTTCCCATTTTCAGGGAGAAACGCGGCGTGGCGCCCACCATACTATGAGGCGCGGGAAGGGGGATGAGGGGGGAAAAAAAAGGAAAAGGAAAAAGAGAAAAAAAGAGTTATGTACTTGGAGCAGTGGGGCTACATATCTCTTCATTCTCAGCAATGGAAAACTAATTATCAAATGCTTCCTTGGTAGTAGGGCTGTCTTTCTTGGCGGGAAACTCCAACAACAATAGTGAGTTTTGTGTTGAAATATGGAACGTAATCAAGGTAAAGAGAAAATGAAGTGAAATTCATCAGTTATACAGTTGGGGGTGGGGGGGGCGGGGGTGGGGGGTATACTGGGGTTTTTGGTGGTGGAATATGGACACTGGTGAAGGGATGGGTGTTTGAATATTGTATAACTGAGACATAAACCTGAGAACTTTGTAACTTTCCACATGGTGATTCAGTAAAAATTAAAAAAAAAAAACAACTCAGTTCCTCAAGTCACACTAGATATACCTCTAGAAACTTGAAAGCTCATGTAGATTTTTGTTTGTTTGTTTTCTTTTTTGCTTTTTTGGGTCACACCTGGCAATGCACAGGGGTTACTCCTGGCTCTGCACTCAGTAATCATCCCTGGCGGTGCTCAGGGGACCATATGGGATGCTGAGAATCGAACCCGGGTCAACCGCTTGCAAGGCAAATGCCCTACCCGCTGTGCTATTGCTCCAGCCCCAAGCTCATGTAGTTTTGACTATTGCATTAGATAGTACATATATATAGTATATACACACATAGGAATTTTAACAAAAAGTTCTATTGCACTAAAGAGTACTTAGATGTTTTCATGACCTTGGATAGATTATTATCTCAAATAGGCTATAACAAAGTTCAAAGAAGAAACTCATAAATGAGAATAAATTAAAATGACAAACTATGGGTTATCAAAAATGTCAGTATGGAAATCAAAAGCCAGCCTGACATGAGAAACTATTTCCTATGCATATCCTCACCAATAGACTCACACCCAAACTATATCAAAACTCCTACAAATCAGTAAGGAAAAAAAAAGTAGGCAATCCAGAGCTGGAGAGACAGTATACGGGTTAAGATGCTTGTCTTGCATCCTTCTACTTCCCTCCTCATTGCTGGGATTAACTGTTCTGAGATTTTAGCATTTGTTTCTATCTTTCCTTCAACTCAAGTCCCACTCATGGAAGATGCCTTTTGGCCCAGGTAACACTCTGGCCTATGCTTTCTTGGCTTCCACTTCAGTTAAGTGCTCCAACAGTTACAGGGAGGACAATTTAATCACCTAGAGTTATCCATCAGCTAAAACCATTCTCAAAATAACATTACTTAAATTTTTTTTACCACATCATTTCTTATCTTTTTAGATTCTTAGTCAACCAGTTCTTTGAGTTCATGGGAACCTCTAGTTGTCATTTTCTATGAGCTAACCTTGTTACTTCCTTATTAAATCTATATATGTTCAATCCAGATTTGTTTACATATATTAAAAATTTGGATTTTTTTTTGAAGAGGAGAGGTTTGGGTCCCATCTGGCCAGTACTCAGGGATTACTACTGGCCCTGTACTCCTGGTAATGTTTTGGGGACCATATGCGGTATACCAGTGACAGAAATGGAGTCCTGTTTACACATAAATCACATTCTTTGTAACTTCATTCACTTTCTTACCAGTATTTTCCACTACCTGTCTGTTGCCTCACCACCTTAATATCAGGCAAAAACCCAACTATGACTGGCTTTATTTGGTACTTGCATTCAGATTTCTGAGTACTGCTTGAGGAGATAGAGAGTGTGATATTCCTCAACAGGCCCCTCTATGACTTCAGCTTGACCTGACAAATTTCTCTAATCTAACATTCTATCTCCATGGAAGTGACTTCTTCCTTCTCTCTAAAGCTCCAAAATCCTCTTTAGTGAACAAATGAGTTTGCTTCCAACTTCATGAAAAAAATAGAAACCATAAAATATCCTTTCTTGCCAAAGTAAAAATACATCTGAATCTATAACCATATTTTGTTCTCTATAACTTCTGTTACAATGGAAGAAGGTTCTTTCACCACCCCCACATCTTCTGGGACTTTATTCTTTCAACTCTCTCCCACCTAAGTCTCTCCTCTCTACTGACTCTTTCCTATCATTTTCATTTTTGTTTGGGTGGTGGTGATGGTGGTGGTTGTGGGAGGAAGGGAGTTGAGGCTGAGCCACATCTGGCAGTGCTAAGGGCTTACTCCTGGCTATGTGCCTAGAGATCATTCCTGGTAGTGCTCAAGGGGCCACATATGGTGCCAATGATTAAATGAGGGTCAGCCATGTGCTAGGTAAGTGGTTATGCCATGTACTATCCCTCCAGCCCTTTCTTATTAGTTCTTAAATAATGAAGCCTTCTTCATCTTAAAAGTATACAAGTCAATTACAATGAAAATAAAACCTTTTTTCCACTCCATTTTCTTTTCTTGGAATTATCCTATATTCCATTTCCAATTTTTTCCCCTTTCTTTATTTTGTTTTTTTTGGGGGGGCTACAGTCAGTGGTGATTAGGGCTTATTTCTGCCTCTATGCTCAGGAATCACTTTTGGAATTGCTCAGGGGTCCATATGTGGTGCACAGATCAAAACAGGGTTGGCTGCATGTAAGGCAAGCACCTAATCCCTATACTATCTCTCTGGCCCAACTTACAATTCTTACTGACTCAGATTCTAGCTAACAGGACATACGGAATTTGTTAAAAAATAAGAAACATCAGAGATTCTCTCATAAACACACAAATTCTACCATGAAATAAATTGTTTTTATGCTTGAGAAAAATCAACAAATATTCATCTATAAAAAGCTCTTTAGTTAATACTGGTGAAATGGTTGTTGTTTCTCCACTTTTCTGTTTCTTACTTTACTCCCCATCACCCGCCTTACTTCCTTCCCATCTAGTTTTTGTTTTTATCTTCCTTCTTACTTCCATTATGCTCTTCCTCTACCTTCTCTCCCTTACTTCTTGCAATGCTTGGGGGTTTCTCCTGGCTCTTGGACTATGTGGGGCTGGGGGTTGAAGCTGGCCTACAGTATACAAAGCATCCACTGAGCTTTAGCTATCTCTCAGGTCCTTGTATTGCTTTCTCTTAATCCTAGTAAAAATTATCCCCCAAATTTCTAACACTTATCATATTTCCTTATAAAAAATCAATATTAGCATTTAGATTGGAGATGCCCTGTGGTTGAGATAAATGGTCAGAGGAACCAGTCCACTTTCAACTGAAACACTTGCAGGAAATACTATGAGAGAACTATCTATATAACGTATTGAACATGAGAGCTGAATATACAAACTCAATTTAGTAATGTTTAGGGGGCCTTATGTTCCCTTTGAGAAAGGTCAATGATCATATTAGCCATTAATTTGTCACTGAAAAAATTAGGATATTCAATATTTAGAAAAGTCAAGCAAAATAGAAGTTACAACCATGTCTTCAATTATCCAAATCGTACTAGAAATTATTCTAGAGCAGCTTTTTTCCAGTTAAAACACAACATATGCTTTTGTTTAGAATGTTTCTAAATGAAAGCAATACCTAGACTTTGGGAACTATAGGAAGTGAACTTCACTTCCTACTAAACTCCAGCCCTTGGTAAGAGTTATGAGAGCACTCAGGTTCAGCTGAGGTTATTCTCATTATAGTATGGCTGGACAAGTCACTGGATCAATAAAGACAGTGGGGTGAAGATAAAATAAGGCATCCCTTATTCTATTTCCTAACTATTAACTGGAGAATCACCACTCCTTTACACTGATTTGAAAAACTTCTCATCTTGGGGTGACTAGTTGGTATTTCAGACTTCTTTCATTTCTGTCCAACCTGGGGGAAGAGAATTCAGGATGGTTAGGTAGTACCTGCTAAACTTGGTGATATTGTTGTGGGCCAAAATGAAAGAGGGAATGTTCTTTAATTAATATAAGGAACAAAGCAAAGTTACCCCAGGCAAGAGTAAATTGAAGTTGTGCATCAGGAAGATTATTCTCAAGTACCAAACACCAAGTACCATTGGAACTGGGGGACCCATACCAGGGTTACATAGCAAAATGGTACTAGAGTCCAAGCCAAAAATCAGATGAGACTGGCCAAAGATTGTGTAGTGGCATGGAAGAAGGGGACTTCCAACAACTAACAGTATGGCCCAGAGGACAACCATGAGGGGGTTTGAGTTCAGCTCTCCATCTTAGTCAAAGAATTCCCTAAATTTTCAAAGAGCAAGGCAGACATTGATGTCACTGATGTAGACATCGGGCACTGGTATAGAATAGTAAACTCTTAGTTTCCAAAGGGAGTTTTCTGCCTCTAAGTGCTAGAATGGAGAACTGAGTTTAAACAACTTGATAATTTTTCTCTAAACCATTTAATTGGTTGTTAGAAGCTGCTTTGGTTTGCAAGAATGAACCTTGGGATATTCAAGGATATTCAGCATCATGAAATTCAAGAACCATTTTTATTCAGTTGCTTCAAAAACTAGTAAGTGCACAGGCAGGCCTCACCACACTGATCTCAATTTAGAGCAAAATTATTTTTTTCATGAGCAATATGTTATAAACAACATGTTCTTATATATTCCTGCTTAACTCCCTCAAAAGGTAGACTTGACATGCCTCAATACTATAGATCCCCCCTGCCA
Source organism: Sorex araneus (assembly GCF_027595985.1). Taxonomy (NCBI): domain Eukaryota; kingdom Metazoa; phylum Chordata; class Mammalia; order Eulipotyphla; family Soricidae; genus Sorex; species Sorex araneus. Next base: position 158,920,447 of record NC_073302.1, on the reverse strand, counting down.
AAAAACAAAGCAATGCAAATTGCCTCACTTTAACAATCACTGGAATATCTACACTACAATCTTTTAACTCAAATATTTTTAATTGTTTTAAAGCAGTAGAACATATTTGGCAAAAAGTGTTTATAGAACCTTCAAACAGAAAAAAGTGTGATACTATGATTGAACAAGTTGGAGAACTTTGAGAATCCTTTATGTCCATTAGACACATATCCAATATGTGCCTTCTTCACCCCAGTCCCAATCTCTCATGCACCCCAAACACAAAGAACCATTGCACTCACATCCGGCTTTTCTGAGTCCAGTATGAAACCCAAATTAGCTGTCAAATAACTCCAAGTGACAGAGTACCTGAAATGGTAATTTATTAAGATAGAAGCAATTTTAATTGGGGATGTTTAAGCTAAAACGTAGTCCAACTGTGGATTGTGAAATGCTACTTCTTGTGATACATCTCACAGAGAAACCACTTTGAAGAGGATTTTCACACAGCCCAGATGAACTATTTCTACTCTTGCAGTCTTGGGACTTGATTCCCATGTACTTTGAAGTTTCTTCCCTCGAGGAAGGAAATTTGACAATCGATTACTGTTGGGTCCTCATTTGGATGAGAACTCTAAAACACTGTATCTAATTTAACTACGTAAATAGGACCCTGACTATATGAACTTCTTTCCTCAGTAAACTTTAAATCTGAGTTTGTGAATATATGGTAGGAAAATGGCAGGTAAGCTATTCTTTAACTGACCAGTGTAGTGTTATACTTCATATAGAACAGAAATTGGGTCTACTTCATTTTATGGTAGTTGTGGGTTAATGATAATAGCTCACATTCTTATAATCAACTATGTGGCAAGCATTATATAATTCTAAGCATATCACATGCATTAACTCAGATAATTCTCAAAACAGCTCAACGTTGTAACCTTTTTAATAGCCCTAATATGGGAACTAATATCTTGTTTTGTGAACGATAAAGGTGAATGGACAAATAACTCATCTTTACTGCTAATAAGTAGAAGAATATGGATGAGAACATAAATGTTTCCAACTTCAGAGTCAAACTCCCAATCTATTGGAAAAAAATGATTGGTCCAGCGATATATTACTGTATCAAAGTGAAATGCATATCAAAAAGTGAAATGCAAAACCAGAATCTACCATGTGTAGTTGTAGAATCTATTGGAAAGATAGAAAAGAAATTTTCTAGATGACTTTTCAGTAATAATTCCCAAAGCCACACCAGAAAACTGGACTCCATCCACCTCTTCTTAGACTCAGAATTTGCCTTTACAGAATCATGCCCTAGTATCACAATTAGAAACCTCCCTCTACTCTGACCACCGCCATGCTAAGCTGCAAGTAACACCAGTGAAATAACTGCCTCTGCTTCCCTAGAGACACTTCTAACTTGGTGACTAATTGGACCAGTACTTGCGATTTGTGACTGAGTCACTCAGAGAATTCCATGAGATAGACTTGTCATACTTCAAACAAAGCGTTCCTGCAAATGCTTCCACTGTACAAACCCTACACAGATGCCTCTGATATGATGAACCTAGATCAAATTCAGATCTCTATCCAAGATGGGGCTGAAGTGATAGCACAGCGGGTAGGGCATTTGCCTTGCACACGGCCGACCTGGGTTCGATTCCCAGCATCCCATATGGTTCCCTGAGCACCACCAGGGGTAATTCCTGAGTGCAGAGCCAGGAGTGACCTTCGTGCATCGCCAGGTGTGACCCAAAAAAGAAAAAAAAACCACCAGATCTCTATCCAAGATGGATACAGAATGTATTCTATGTATTATAGAATACTGAGCTTTTGTTTTTTGGTGTTTGCAGTACAGACAAACTGCAGGGAAGAAGGGTGAGATGAACGTTAAATTTTAATCCATTAGAGGCACTTCAGGTTTCAAAAGATTTGGGTGTCTACAACTCAGAGAAGCAATCACCAACTACATTGTAGTCGAAGGCCATGTGGGGGAAGGGAGTTGCGGGCTGAATGAGGGCTAGAGACTGAGCACAGAGGCCACTCAACACCTTTATTGCAATCCACAACAGCTAATTAGAGAGAGAGAACAGAAGGGAATGCCCTGCCACAGTGGCAGGGTGGGGTGGGGGGGAGATGGGATTGGGGAGGGTGGGAGGGACACTGGGTTTACGGGTGGTGGAGAATGGGCACTGGTGAAGGGATGGGTTCCCGAACTTTGTATGAGGGAAGTATAAGCACAAAAGTGTATAAATCTGTAACTGTACCCTCACGGTGATTCTCTAATTAAAAATAAATAAATTTAAAAATTAAAAAAAAAGATTTGGGTGTCTTGTTGAGGAACTTCTGATTAGAGTGGCAAAATTCTGTGTCTCAAGAAAAACTTTCAATGTTTTTGTCAGATTCTCAAAGGGGTTTGTGTCCTTTAATAGACTCCAACCTAAAAAAAAAAAGACTCCAACCTACTATAATGCCTCTTAAATATGGCAAATTAAGCATAATATTAGCATAGAGAAAGAAATTAATGATAAAGAAATTAGGCTTTGAGCTTTCCTGGATTCCTAAACCTGAGATCAAATTCAAAGTCAACACTTTTGTTCAGATTTGACCTCTTGCATGTTATCCGATGTCTTTGTGCCTACGTTTCTGATTCCCTAAAATGTAGAGAATAGAATCACTCTCTAACAAGGGTATTCAGAAAGTTAAACAAAGTGAAAAGTACTTAGAAAAATACCTACCACATGGAAAATGCTTCCAAAATGTTAGTCATTGTCACTGGAATAATGTTCAGGAAAAAAAGGTTTTAATATTTTTCTGTCTTCGATTTTAGTCTACATCTGGCACTATGCTGAGGACATCACTTCTAGCAATGCTCAGGGTACCATATTCAGTGTCAGGGATCAAATCAGGGTGCATTGCATGCAAAGTAAGCACCTTCCCTCCTTTAGCATCTCTCCAGCCCCTAAATTATAATCTTAGAATGTTATATACTACAGTTGAATCAAGCTCCAACCTTTAAAATTCCTGATTTCACATAGCATTTAGAAATGAGTATTTGTTTCCTGTGATGAAAAACAGAAGCAAGCACCCATCTTTATGTGGTGACCTTTGCATTCTAATCTATAATAACCAACCAGTGTGTTGGTTATACTGGGGCCAGAATAATTCAACCAGGACTTATCTAAACCAAATCTGTCATTTTGGGTAGTTGTTTTTAACGACCCAGACAGAGTAAATTTGGAAAATAATAGTGAAATGTTACCTTTTTAACTCTTTGGGGTGAATGAGGGTGTGTGTTTAGGGTTACTTCATCCTGGCCAGGCCCAGATACAGGTTTAGGGAATCAAATATTTTACAGTAGACTGTTCTCTGCTTGAGACAGATGACCAGTAGCTGAAGCTTGCAAAAACACTATAATTCAAGATCCTACCTCCCAGGGTTTAAGAAGCAGGGCGGAAGGGTTTTCATGTATTCTGCTCAATCATTTGCACAAAATTAATGATGCTTTCAAACTGCCTTAAGCCACTGGCAGGTATTCCTGAAAGCTGCCTTTGTCCAGCATAAACAATGCTTGGTCTTGGCAAGAATGAAAATCTGACCCTTTAATTCTGTCAACTTCCCCAGTGTCAAAAAGGTATATGCCAATTAACTGCATAGAAAACCTTCATTTTTTCTCTCATCAATAGCTTTTGCTGTTTGATTATTTAACATATGTTCCAATCAGAAGCCTGGTTGATATGTGATTGTTATACTTTAAGAATAGTTATGACCAGTATAACCAATATTTTAAATAAACTGGTATTCTCATATACTGCTTGGTAGAGGAATTAGTATACCTTTTCTAATATAGACAAAGAATTAGCTAACAAAGATTAAAATTGAGAAATAGGGTATGGAGCCATAGTACGGCTGGTAGGACACTTGCCTTGCATGTAGCTCACACTGGTTTGACCCCCAGCATCTCATATGGTACCCCAAGTGCTGGAAGGAGGAATTCCTGAATACAGAAGTTGAAGTAATCACTGAGTACCACTGGGTGTGACCCCAAACCAAAACCAACCAAACAAAATCTCCCCAACTTGAAAATGATCAATAGAACTGGAGATTAAAGGGGTTTGGGATGGTACATTAAAAATAAGATATCTTTTCTTAGAGCTATTATCATTAAAAGTATTGTAAATCACAATACCTTGATTAAAATGAGAACAAATGTATTACTGCTGTATTTTCCATGAACATTTCTATTCTTGTAATAATGTTTGTTCTATTGCCTTTACCTTCTTTATTGCTAAAGTGCTATTTATAGCAGCCACAAAGTATTTTTGCTAAATCTTTTGGTCATCTAAGCCTCTGCAGCTTTTTTTCTTTCATGTATCCATGAGCAGGAATAGTATCTTATCACAGTATCACAGTACTAATAAGTATCTTTTAGATGCTCTCTGTAAAGATCTGGTATCTTTTAGATGTCCTCTATAAAGATCTGGGCAAAGTTTCAAAGTTGAGATCAGGTAGGGTAGTTTAGAATAGCAAGGAATCATTATTGAAAAGTGAAAAGAATATTGAATTTTAATTCCTGTACCAAGATTTACTAGCTCTGTAAAATGAAGCAATTTCCTTAAACTTATAATTTGTGATATTGCAAAGTTTTTTCTTAACTCAATTTAAAACAATTCTAATCTATAATAATAAAAGTTATTCTTTAATCTTTTAGTTAGAATAAAATACTGATTGACTCAACAATTCCACTTCTAAGAATTAATGCCTCAAAATCTCTGACAGCTGTATATGTTACATGTATAATGATGCTCAGTAAGGATTTTGTTTTTCTTTTTGAGTCACACTTGGTGATGCACAGGGATTACTTCTGGCTCACGCACTCAGGAATTACTCCTGGCAGTGCTCAGGGGACCATATAAGATGCTGGGAATTGAACCCAGATCGGCCACGTGCAAGGCAAATGCCCTACCCACTGTGCTATTGCTCCACTCCCACAGTAAGGAACTTTTTAATAATACGAACAACTGGAAAAATTCAATGTTCAAATATAAAATAGTTCAAACAATTATGGCATGGTGGTTCTACAATAAATTTTTATGTAGACCTTAAAAGGAATACATAAAGGATAAATATAAATAGATATATTTATAAATATTAACATAAAAAGGTGGGCTGGAGTGACAGCACAGCGGGTAGGGCGTTTGCCTTGCACAAGGCCAACCCGGGTTTGATTCTTCCGCTCCTCTCGGAGAGCCCAGCAAGCTACTGAGAGTATCTCACCTTCACAGCAGAGCCTGGCAAGCTACCTGTGGCATATTCTATATGCCAAAACCAGTAACAACAAGTCTCACAATGGAGACATTACTGGTGCCCGCTCGAGCAAATTAATGAGCAATGGGATGACAGTGACAGCATAAAAAGGTATTCATGATAGAAAAATTTTAAATATGTGCATAGAAAAAACTAATTTATGTTTATATTTTATGGTATGTATAGAGAACTTAACATATTAATTATTTGGGTACAGTTTGATCAATATTATGCAAGACATACATTCAGTTATTTATACAATATTTGTAGAAAACTATACTGAAGTTTAATAGTGGTAACTTTTACTGTTTGAAATTGAATATGCTTTTCTATATGATTGCCTGTGTTTCATTAAAATTTATTAGCATGTGGACCTGGAGAAATACTATAGCAGGTAAGGTGCTTGCCTTGCATGCGGCTGACCTGGGTTCTATTTTTTTTTTCCTTTTGGGTCACACCCAGAAATGCACAGGGGTCACTCCGCTCAGGAATCACCCCTGGCGGTGCTCAGGGGACCATATGGGATGCTGGGATTTGAACCCGGGTCGGCCGCATGCAAGGCAAATGCCCTACCCACTGTGCTATCACTCCGGCCCCAGACCTGGGTTCTATCCTTGGCATCCCAAATGGTCTCCTGAGATCACCAGGTGTGATTTCTAAGTGCAGTGATAGGAATAACCCCTGAGCATTGCTGGGTGTAGCCCCAAAAACAAATTAATAAATAAACAAACAAATAAATAAATAAAACTAATAACACATGTCTAGAGAGATGTATAGGGTTCAGGTACTTGCCTTGTGTACAGCAGACCCTTGTTTGAATAACCAGCATCATATAACATATGGCCCCATTAGCACTGCTATGTCACGTCTGGTTTAACCCCTGAGCACTACTGGATATACCCTTATCCCAAATTATTAACATATATTACTATTTTAGTTATTAAAAAATAGCAGCTCTTTTTTTTTTCTGCGGACATAGTACATAGAGCTATTTTGAGTTTTGTGCTTGGGGAACCATACAGCGGTGGGGATCAAAGCCAGACTTCCTGCATGCAAAGCATGTGCTCAGTCTGTTTAGTCATCTCTCCATCCCAGGGCAAAAAGCAAAACAAAACAAAACAAAACAAAACAGCTTAAAAAATGTTATGTCCAGTTGAAAACAGTTTTCTTTCAGGGTAGTCCAAGATATATGAAAATTCATATATTCCAAATTAGATTCTGGGGTATAGCTCAGGGGGCAGAGAATGTGGCTTGTATGTGTGCAGTCTGGCTGAAGGGAGGGAGGGAGGAAGGAAGAGAGGGAGGGAGGGAGGGAAGAAGGAAGGAAGGAAGGAAGGAAGGAAGGAAGGAAGGAAGGAAGGAAGGAAGGAAGGAAGGAAGGAAGGAAGGGAGAGAGGGAGGAAGGAAAGAAGGAAGGGAGAGAGGGAGGGAGGAAGGAAGGAAGGGAGAGAGGGAGGAAGGAAGGAAGGAAGGGAGAGAGGGAGGGAGGAAGGAAGGAAGGGAGAGAGGGAGGGAGGAAAGAAGGAAGGAAGGAAGGAAGGAAGGAAGGAAGGAAGGAAGGAAGGAAGGAAGGAAGGAAGGAAGGAAGGAAGGGAGAGAGGGAGGGAGGAAGGAAGGGGGGAGGTTGGGAGGGAGGGAGGAAGGAAAGAAGGAAGGAAGGAAGGAAAGAAGGAAGGAAGGAAGGAAAGAAGGAAGGAAGGAAGGAAGGAAGGAAGGAAGGAAGGAAGGAAGGAAGGAAGGAAGGAAGGAAGGAAGGAAGGAAGGAAGGAAGTTGGTTTAAAATAGCAGAATTGGCAGAAAGGAATTATAACACATATCACCTTGAGGACTCAAGTGAGTAAAACTTGACAAGTACAGAACAATTATGAATGTATCTACTTGTCAGATATAATTACAAATTTCTGTAATAAAGAAAGTTAAAGGGATAGAAGAAAACTCAGAAAGGCAGTGGAAAGTTATTCATGAAGACTTAGAAAAATAATTAAAAAGAACCCAGAAACTAAAAACCGAGTGAGTTTATTGATGATCTTAGAGAAAAAATTATCAAAAAGAAGGTGCAACTTAAGCTATGAGAAATTAACAAGAAATTCGGGAAATGTATAATATAATAGAAAAACACATGAGGGTGCTAGACAAAGCTATGGAAAAGGAATAGACCATATGGAAGAACAATTCAGTGAGCATGAAGATAGTAATGTAAAGATTATTCAAATGGAGGAAAGGAGAGAAATAAAATAACATCATAGATACTATGAGAACTATCTGACACTACTAAGAAAGGCAAAAGAAAGGTATTGAACACCCTGGATGGTATGAGAGAATAATGGAACCACATCATTGTTCAAAGAAATAATAAAAAATTTCCCAGGCCTAGGAGAAGAACTAAATATACATGTCCATAAAAGTAACAGAACACCTTGCTCTGTAACTGAAAAGATGCCTAGACCAAGACATGTAACAGTGAAATTATTGAGAGCTCAAGACAAAGAATGTATGCAAAAATGGGGGAGGGTGGGAGTAGAATTAGGTAACTAAGAAGGAACTCCCAACGGGCTTATATCAGATTTCTTATCAGAAATTTTGAAGCCTTTAGACAATGGAATGACAAATATCTAAACATAAAAAAACTGTCAACCAAGAATACTAAATACTGCTAGGCTCTCAGATATGGAAGAATAAAGGTCTTCCTAGACAAATGAAAGCTGAAAGGCTGATCAAAATTGGATCTCTCTTAGAATAAATATTAAAAGAGCTTTATCATGTTATCTTAAAAATCCATTAAAAAATTGAACAAGGAAACTGAACCAGAAAAATAAGACAAGCCTTCATATCAATAATGGTAGTAGTAAGCTTTCATATCAATAATCACCTTTAATGTGAATGGACTATAGTTTCAAAACAAATGGCAGAATGGAAAAATGATTTTAAAAAAAATTTTTTTTTATTGAGTCACCATGTGGAAAGTTACAAAGTTTTCAGGTTTAAGTCTCAGTTATACAATGCTCGAACACCCATCCCTTCACCAGTGCACATATTCCACCACCAAGAATCACGGTATAGCTCCACCCCGTCCCCCCACACCCCTAGCCCCCCACACCCCTAGCCCCCCCACACCCCTAGCCCCCCCTTGCCTGTGTAACTGGTAAATTTCACTTTACTTTCACTTTGATTGCATTCAATATTTCAACAAAACTCACTATTATAGTTTGGAGAGTCTCCCCCCTAAAGTCAGACCTGCTGAAAAGGAAGCATTTGACAATTTGTTTTCCATTGCTGAGAATGAAGAGGTATGAGGTCGAGTGACCGCACCTTGTGGCCTCAGGTTTTGGGTTTCTGTATTTTAGTATTTCAGTAACTAAGTCCAGAGAAATATCTGCCAGAAATTGCATCACTGCAAACTTGCACTTCTCAATTATATTATATTCCATATATGAGTGCAATCTTTCTATGTCTGTCTCTTTCTTTCTGACTCATTTCACTCAACATGATACTTTCCATGTTGAACCAGACAAATGATTTTTTTGTTGTTTGTTTCTTTTGGTTTACCCCCAGCAACACTGCTGGCTTTGTACTCAGAAATCACTCCTGGCAGGACTCAGGGGACCGTATGGATGCCAGGGATCTAACCGGGGCCAGCTGCTTTTAAGGCAAGTACCTTACCCTATACTACCTCTCCAGCACCATTGTGGACAGATGGATTGAGGTCTTTAAACAGACACATCTCCAAGAAATACATGTAGAAGGCCAATGAGCACATGGAAAGAGGCTCATCTGTTATATTCAGAAAACACATCAAAACATGAGATTTCACCTCAGACCTCTGAGAATGGGTATCTTCCAAAAGACAAGAAATAGGCAGTGTTGGAGAGGCTGTGGAGGAAAGAGTACAAGTGTATGCCTTACAAGGAAGTGAAAACAGATACAGACATTATGGGAAGGAATGTGAAGATTCCTTCACTGTATCACTGTTATCCCGTTGCTCACCGATTTGCTCGAGTGGACACCAGTAACGTCTCCATTGTGAAACTTGTGTTACTGTTTTTGGCATATTGAATATGCCATGGGTAGCTTGTCAGGCTCTGCCGTGAGGCAAGATACTCTTGGTAGCTTGCCAGGCTCTCCGAAAGGGGCGGAGGAATCGAACCCGGTTCAGCTGTGTGCAAGGCAAACGCCCTACCCACTGTGCTATTGTTCCAGCCTGTGGAGATTCCTTAAAAACTGAAAATAGAAGTTTCACGATAGCTATCCCCTTTCTAAATAATTACTTGCAATACACAAAACTACTAGTGGAAAAAAGATACTTACACTTCCATGTTTGTTGCAGCATTATTTCCAATAGCTAAGAACTGGAGGTAATGTAAGATGAGAAGATGAAGATACAGTATACAGAATGGAATAATATTCAGCGATAAAAAATGATAAAGTCAGTCCTTTTCACATTGATGGAGTTAGAGGCTAGAGGATAGTATTGAGTTTAGTAAAATAAGACAAACGGAGAAAAATAAACGGCGTGATTTTCTTATTGGCATAAAAAGAAAACAAGCAAACAGATAAATGAAAAAAGAATAAAAGAAAAATAAAAGACTTCTCGGCTACAAGACCAGTAAGTTGATAGCACAAGGAAAGGTAAGTGTATAAATCAAAACAAAAGATATAATTGGACTTTTAGTTGCACACATAATTGAGTACATGCACATATTGATTTTTAATGAAGCACACCTAAAATTTATACAATATAATGCAGTGTTTCTTTAATAAAGAAAAAAATGTTCTGACAAATATGTCTCCTTCCTTAATGAAATGAAAACAATAGATTTTATTGACTTTCTCATTTCTTTTTGTATTTATTGTTTGTGGGACTGGAGTTATTGCACAGTGGGTAGGGCATTTGCCTTGCACGTGGCCAACCCAGGTTTGATTCCCCCGCCCTTCTCGGAGAGCCAGGCAAGCTACCGAGAGTATCCCGCCCGCACAGTAAAGCCTGGCAAGCTACCCGTGGCGTATTCAACATGCCAAAAACAGTAACGTCTCACAATGGAGATGTTACTGGTGCCTGCTAGAGCAAATCAATCAACAATGGGATGACAGTGCTACATTTATTGTTTTAAAAGTTCAGACACTTCCCTTAGCTAGGTTTTCTGTTATAATTGCTTTTTCCTTTCTATCACTTAGTTCATATTCACTAAGTTTATAGTTTAATTATAGTTTAATATAAGTTAATTATTATGAGAGTGCATGCATGTACAAAATTTGAAATACGTTTAAAATTCAGACTGGACAAAGAGAAGTAGAAATAAATATACTAAGGAACATAACAGCAGCACATTAGAAAATAATTAAAATGACTTGCACAAATACTTTATAGGCTTTGCTCTTATTTATTTATTGGACAAATTTTAAAGTATAAAATAGAATCAACAAATAAGTATGAGGAACTTAAAAGCTGAAATGGAAGGGAAAGGAAAGGTGAAAGAGGAGAAAAAGGGAAGAGGAAGAATGAAAAAAACTTGTAAAACCTGCATTGTAGAATATACAAGTGTTGCAACCACTGTTCCACAAATAATTTCAAAAACAAAACCAAAACCAAAACAGGAGCCAGAGAGATAGAACTGAGGTTACATGTTTGTCCTGCATGCAGCAGATGTCAATTTAAGGGTTCCCTCCCCTGAGACTGCATACGGTACCCCCCAGTCCCACCAGGAGTAATGCCTGAGCAACAGGAGTTGATTCTAAACACCACTGAATGTGGCCCCTCAAACAAACAAAAACAATTAAAAACACACAGAATTAATAGCATATCTCTCAGGAAACTTATGCTCTTATTCAAAACGTCTTTGGACCTGCGTGTCTGCAGGGCCTCCTCTCACTATCTCCCTGCTCCCCACCTGCTTCTGACAGCTGACCTATCATCTTCCCACCAATAATCTCCTGCTCAAAAGCTGGAAATGAGAACATAAATATTCCTCACACTTGAAGTTTTGGAACTAAGATGTTTATTAAAAATTAAAAATTGATGGTAGGTAATTATCAAAATGAAATGTGCTAAGATGAGTAATATTAAAATTAATTATTAAATATTTTAATGGATTTTTATTTTTACATTGATATTCTGCTCCTTTACTAGGAACAGAAATTCAAGGATCAATAAAACGCTGGGACAGTCTTTAAAGAAAGCCTTTTTAGAAATTCAAGGCATGTGATGAGCCAAAAGTATAATTTTGATGGCAAAAAAACTAAAGAATATTCTGCTCAGTCCCATGGACTCACACTAAAGGCTATTAACCAACCTCATGAAAGAAACTGCAACTTAAAGAAGTAAAATTCAAATATACTAGTGTATTCTGGCTATATTCCTTGTTTAATCATGTATTCTAAACTTTCATTAAAATGAAATAAAATAAAATATCTAGAAATTAATAAGGCAAAAGTCTTAAATAATAAATCATGCTTCACTTTCACTGAGATTAATTTAGTCACTTAATTAGTGGTTAGTAGAAAACTTCAAAAAATAAAAGTTGCATGAGGAAGTAATGTTATATCAATGCATAAACAACATTTAGTATTAAGACTATAGAGAAAAAAACCTGAAAAAATAACAAAAATAAGAAGAGAGGCATTTTATATACTTCCAATGAAGGCAACTCTGAAGAGCAAATAATATTTATGGCAAAAAACAAGAAAAGCACAATGGATTGTGAGTGACAGTGGATGTTTTTGGGTGGATTAAAAAAAAAAGTTGCTACAGAATGTGAAGTCCTCTGACCATGTAGGGTCCTCACAGCATCAGGATTCAATAAATATTGAAAGCTGCCATGCAGGTGAAGACTGACAATCTAAAAAATAATTATTAGTACAGACAATAAAAAATAACACTGTCATAATTGCCCTAAGATACCAAAGATAGTGAGAACAGCAAGAAAGGCTATTTTACCCTCCTGAGACAGGACAATAATGGTAAAATCACTGAGTACTGCTAAAATGTTGGAATGTTTAGCCAAAAAAAGACAGAGAGGTAAATCAATTTATCATGGCACTATAAACCTAAGCAAACCCCACTAACCTAATTTATAAACACCCAGAACAAATACCTGGAAAACAAGAAGCAACAAATGAGCCGCAAATAGAGAGAAAACAATCACATGATTTCTGCAGTCCTATTTAATAGATTTCCACCATGAAGGAGTCGGCGATGGAGCTGGCAGAGTCTGAAGCAGCAGCAGCAAGCCATAAAGGCTTCTTAATTTTCTTGTCATTTAAGAATTAAGCCACTTCCAGTTCACACAGATCCTACCAGGTGCACTAAATTGATGTCATTATGAGCCATCAGGAAATACCCACCGAGACTGACACCAACACTGAGAAGTTTTGTTAAACAGCTGTGTGTCTTAATTGATTTGTATTATTTAAAATAGGAACAGTTAAAAGTCAGTTATCGGATGTTGTGTAAAAGAGATGCCTAAAGACTCCAGGGAGACTGAGTTCAGAAGAAAGCCAATCACTGGAACTTCACCGGAGCACTTAAGATTATTACTAGAGGAAGCACAATTAAATCATCAGTTTATCAGCCATCATTATAAATCACCAGGCAACATATCAAGCTTCATTATTTAAGAATCCTTAACCAGTGACTTCCTGCATCACTGAAAGTCAAAAGCAATCTATTCGCCAAAGGTACCTCTGGAGTTTTGGGGTTTTTGTTGTGTTTTGATTGTATTTTCACCTTGCTAAATTTATCATGGAGCTATAATAAAAACTCACTGAAATATTATCATATTTAAACATGTTCTATATATGCTAAAGTCTTCAAAAATAAAATCAGTGGTACTTGGAAGATGCAAAATATGTATAGTGTGGGCTCCTCCCATTCCACTCTCCACAAAGATTTAGCCCTGTTCCTTCACAGGAAAAATAATTAGTTTGTGTACACTGGTCTGCCTCATGCCATTCTTGTGTATTCAGACAACCTTCCTCAAGCTTGTGGAAAAAGGAAACAAAGTGGCTTACAAGCTGTGGTTTCCAAATTTATTTAAAGTACATGGTTCAGATACTGGGTTGGAGCGATAGAACAGAGGGTAGGGCAGACCAGGTTGGATTCCTCCACCCCTCTCAGAGAGCTCGACAAGCTACCAAGAGTATCTTGCCTGCGCGGCAGAGCCTGGCAAGCTACCCGTTGGGTATTCGATATGCCAAAAACAGTAACAAGAAGTCTCACAATGGAGACGTTACTGGTGCCTGCTCGAGCAAATCGATGAGCAACGGGATGACAGTGACAGTGGCTCAGATACTAGAAAGGATGTCTTTACAGGACATAGGACACAAGGTGAGTTGTATTCATCCCTCTTTCAGCCCTCCAACTTTACACAGTTGCTGCTATTATCTCTGTGGAAAAATAAAAGACGAAGCATTTTCTTAACTTTTCCAAGCTCATGGTGGTGCTCAGAGTCAAACCCACTCTGAATCCGTCACCGAGTCCAAGGCTCATGCCATTTCTAACAGAAAGGAAACATGTCCTTGGAAAAGGGCTGGCTCTGAAGTCAAGAAGGAAAGGACAGAACCAGGCAACAATGTTTCATATCCCAAATCAAAAAACGCCAACAAAGCTAGTTGGGTATATCAAAATATTTGAAAAAACAACTTAGTCCTCACTGGCCAAAGGTAATGCAAATTGAGCAGCAATGAAGAGAATCCCTGAATGAGCTGAAATGCACAAAAAATTTATACTCGTAAATTTATAGAGATACAATTTTTAAAAGTTCCATTTACTTTCAGAAGATAAAACATTTATCCTATCTTTTCTACACTGGGAAACCCTCAGGTAATGCAGATAGTAAGGAAAACTGGTAAATAGCAGTAGTCCAGCAAATAAATAATACCAGAATTTTCCATCTCTAATGAATGAGCAGATCTAGGCAATAATCATTATGGCTCTTAACAACACAACAAACAAAATGATAATGACATTATGTGTCTCCTGATGGAAGTATCCAGAACCACCTATAAAGATTTTTACTTCCAAAACTAAATCCAAATCCAAGTACATCTCAAGATATATCAATTCATAAAAAACACATAAAGGAACATACTAAAAATATCACAGAGATACAACAAAGAAAAAATACAGCCAGTAAACACTACAGGATAAAAACCAACCTAATAAATAAACAAAAAATACTTTGTTTCTTTAACACAAAATGTAATAAAAAAGAGGGATGAAAATTTTATATTTAAAAGATATTGAGATTTTTTAAATTACTATATTAGTGTGTAGACTTATTTCTAATTCTTATTCAAAGAAAAAGAAACAATCCCCCTTAGGTATCAGTAAAGACATTAAGATATTATTAAAATTTTATTTGTGATAGAGTTGCAGACTTTTTAAAGAATCCTTATCTGTTATGAGAATGAAACCTTTTATTTTGAAATTACTGTATATTCGCATGTACTTGTAAGAAATAATACAGAGGCACAGAAATAAAGCTCAAAAGACCAAGGATATTTGCATGCAAGAGACCAGATTTTTATCCTCCAAACCAAATGTTCCCTTCCCAGACACAGAGTTGGCAGCAATTCCCAAGAATAATAGAATGTGTTTCCCAAACATAATAAATAAATAAATAAATGATACAGAGATTCTTCATACCTCTCATCCAATTACCCCAAAGCTCTTAGCTTGCAAACAATCTCACAAACAAGATATGAACATGGTTAGTTAGATAAAGAACCCATCCACTGCCATAGACTTTGTCACTTTTTTTAGCCGCATTCCCTCACCCCCCATCAACTGCCCCTTGGCAATCCCAAATCCCTTCTTTTTATAGTTTATCACTAAAAAAATAGATAAATGTAATCATATACTATGTGACCTTTTGGAAACGACTTGTTATATTCAGAATAATTCTCTGGATATTCTTTTAGGTAAATTTTTCTCATACAACGGTCATGTGGCTCCCTATGCACCCCAGGATATTCCATGGGATACAAGTGAAAATTGCACAACTGGGGGCCCATGGTATGATGAAGAATCACTAGAAGGAAGCAAGTCAGAAGAGGACAAACATCAGGAAAAATTAAGAGACACTAACCTGATAGTTGAACATTTAAATCGTTTATCGCCCTTTATCACTTGAGGAGTCTGTACAAGGATATACAGCAGCTGGTTTAACCATTTCTACTCTGAAGGACTTTCAAGTTATTTCCACTGCCTTATTATGAATACGGCTGCCATAAGAATTTGTGTAAATTCCTTACTTTTAAGGATACATACTTAAATATCAATGGAAAGGATGTTGTCTCAGATTTGATTCTCTCAAACTCCAGCTTGAATATAATACCAATAAAATAAGATTTGCAAAGATTTTCCAAGTGTGTCTTGTTTTTAAATCTCTAATTTTTAATGGGCTATCTTTAATATAAAGCATTCTTTACATAGAGATAAAATAAAATTGCATATTTGCCCACTACTATTCAAATATATAAATATATATAGTTTAGCACAACTGAAAACACACTTTTCTAGCCTGTAACTTTCACATACACCAAGATCACAGGAGCTCTTTACCTAAAACAGAGCTGACACTTTCCAGGGATCATTACTGCAACATTCATTTTAACCAATCTAAGCAGATCCAACCTCGGCATCTGTTAAGTTTCTTTCGAAAATTCTTTATTAGGCTGCAGGATTGAAATATTAGGTCATTTGTAATGTTGGACAAAAGCAGGTAAGTAATCACCATAATCAAATGTATGAGATTCATGAGAAGCTTGTCTTTAAAAGAGAGGGTTCATGTCTAACACGAACAGGTCCTTATCATCAAGACAAATGCTGAGAGTACAAAAGTGTGATTACCAAAGATGAAGAGCAACAAACTATGAGCACAATCAAGCTTGAAAATGAAGTGAAAATGCATTTTATATTATGCAAAGGCTCCTTTTGTTTTTAAGCCACTCTGGAGGACAGGATATTATTATCATATTCCATTTGAAAGCTAATGGTTCTGTAGTAAAATTCTGCAAAACCTATCTACTACTTGGTGCCAACAATATTCTAACAGTTCATTCTTCCCTTTCTCATGTGTTTGGTCACACCCAGTGGTGCTCAGGGCTTACTCCTGGCTCTGCTTCAAGGATCACTCCTAGGGGAACCAGAGGGATCAAATGAGATGCTGGGGATCTAACCCAAGTCAACCATGCAAAAGGCAAGAGCCCGACCCACTGTACTATCACCCCAGCCTCATTTATAAGCTTATTTTTGCCTAGTGCTGTGTCATACACATCCTTTTACTCAGTTAAGTGCACCCTAGCTTTTCTCTACATGAAGACTTATTAAAAGAAAGATTCTTCTTCCCAAATATCTCAAGTAAAGAAGAATGCATAAATACCAACTCATAAATCAACTGGGGATGAGAAGGCAAGCCCTCTAAAGGAAATATTCCTGATGAATTTCAGATGCTAACTGATACAATGGCAACAAATGAGATTCACTTATTGGATCTTTAATGCCTGAACATCCACTGAGATGAGCAATTTTAATAAACCTTAAAAGATTGAGGTTTATTATCAAAGAGGGATACCTGCGTACAGGTCAATACCTGTAGGACAAATTCTAAAGGAACATTTAAATGCTACAGCTTTTTGATAATTTGGTTTAATCAACTATTTCTCCAATCATGTAGCACCCACATTTGATGTTCGAAATAGTTATGCTTATTATAATTGGATTTGATCTTTCCTATTATGATAGGTAGGGGGAAAGTGGTTTATTAATATTAGATCAGAGCTGCAACACTTAAACACTTATAAATTGAGACTAGTAAATTCTATTAAAAACAATCAATGGAAATATTGGTTTATTGAGCTTGTTTAGCAACTGAGGCCTTCTGTCATACTCCTAGGAGTATGATGGGAGATGAAATCTATGGGTGACATTATGTTGGGATGCTAAGAAAACAAAATTGAGTTCAAAATCTTACTTTGTTTCATCAGTCAGAAGAGAGAAACATGGACTGTGGACTTCAAACCCAAAAGACACAAGACTTCCCAGGAATTGTGCAACTGTCATAGAGATCACTGACAAGAATTGAGCTCAGGAGCATAATGCAAAGCATGTATGAGGAGACATAAAGACAAAGAATCACTAACATCAAATATGGATGGAGCATTTTGAGATGCTCACTTCCCCTATTTATAGCACTTGAACCATTTTTTGGATGTGGGGGGCACACAAGGCAGTGTGGTCTTAATCCACGTGGGCTTGGGAGACCTTTGGGGTCCCAGGGTTTTAGCCCAGATCAGCCGTATGGGAGGCAAGAGATCTACCTACTGCACTATCTCTCATTCTCTTTTCTTTGACCCTTACAGCCAAATATTTTCTTGCATCCTGTAGCCACACAACAATATATACTTGGGGGCAGTTTGTGGTCACTGATAAAACCTGGAAGCTGAACACTTTATTAGTACTCCCCTTAAAACTTGTCATAAATAAAATGCTCCAGGCCCCATTCTAGGGTCTATTTGCCCATTTAAGCACATTGCCCCTTGCCCCCACCCATGATAGCCACCAGCCATGTTGGCTCTACAGAAGCAGGATTTCACACAGGGTCACTTTTGTGATTTCAGAGAAAAGAACACATGGAAGAACAAGTAGTTAAATAGTCAAGCAGAACAAAAGGAAAATCATTAATCTGGAAAGAATTCCAAGGACAAGTAGTCCTTGGGAAGCAAACAGTCCTGTTTGTATGGGCCTGAGTCTGTAGAGTGGAGAAGAGAAGCTTGAAAAATCCAGTTGGAAGCAGGGAATGGCAGCCACTGAAGCTCAGAGGAGCTTTTGCATCGTGTGTCCCAGGCCTTTGAACAGTGTTAGCGCTTCGTGCATGGGTAAAGAAAGCACAGGATGGCTAAGATGTGAGTAAGGTGCAGAAGCTCAGAGGTGGGGATGTGGGATATTTATTAATTGTTCCAAGAGAGACTGTAAGGCTTGATACAGGAAGGGTGATAGTGGGAAGGGGGAGGAAAGGACTAATTTAAGTGGTAGTGTGGGAAAATAGATCTATCTAAATCTAATTTTGTCCTCAACTCTTGAAAAGTGGTCATTTACAGTCACTGTCAGAGAACTGCTTAAGAGTACAAAAGAATTCTTATGCTGATTTGAAGGTAAACTGTCTTTATTAACAATATGATCAAACATGCAAGAGGGCATACAAATTCTAATGGCTGAGAAAGTAATTGTTAAAGGAAGCTTTGACTGACTTTAACAGAACTGGGAAAAATAAGATTTTTTATATAAGTAAAAATTATTTTTAAGGAGACCATGATTGGTTGCAAGGTGATGAGTATTTTTAAATTTCTAAAATAATTAACAGCTGATTTTAGCAAGGCAATAATAATGACTTATATGATTGACAGTTCTATTTTCTCTACTTTTTCAAATCAACTTTTGCAGGTCTATTTTCTACTTTTTGGTGTCACAGTTATAAACCTAGTACTATATGAATGTTAATTTTTTTGCAAATGCACCTAAAACTAAAACTCTGAAATATTACAGGTGATACAAGCTGAATCATCTATTTCTTAATGTATAGGTGAATATTTTCCATATTGAATTACTTGATTTTTAGGTAAGTGCTATGTATACAGTAAAGATAGAACAAACTGCCTGCATAGTACATACAGTGTGGTGAAAAGGCCAACTTATTTTTTAAGTACAAAGAGCCAACATTGAAAGGAAAAAACATTGAAAAACTAAGGAAAAAAAAAATTCTAGGGCACTATGAGAGCTTCCAGGAGGCTAATCCAAGTCTGGATCTGGGAAAGAAACTGTCTTTGAGCTGAAATTTATAAAGATGTTGAGAAATGAGAGGAGAGGAGAAAGAATTTGAAGAGATGTAGAGGGAAAAAGCTGCACATAATACAATGAAGATGGTTTCCAACCTGTTGAGTAATTGTCTCCCATGGTCCCTGCTGCAGCCGTGTCTTATAGCACTCATGAACTCCTTCCCAAATGTCCTTCAGAGTCAACGGTCTTCCATCTGTGAAAAACACATGGGAAAGACTGTCAGAATTCCAGGAGACACCGTGGTCCTTGGATCTACCTACAACTAGAAGGTTACTGTATCGAGGAAAGGGAGTCTCACCGATGGTGTTCAGGCCCAGGACAGCAATGGCCTTTCTAAAGTTATGGATCAGTGTGTCAGTGTAAGTGCTTGAGGATCCAGTGTTGCTTGTGCAGTGCTGGGGAGCACCTGTCCCCTGTCAGGGATAGCCAGAGCATCCAGGGCTGCACTGAGTGGTAATCGGGGCCCCATGTGGTGCTCGGAATGAAATCTGGGCTGGGTGCATGCTCAGTATGTGCCCTGATTACTGTACTATCACTCTAAAATATTATGATTATTAAAAAATCTTTCCTAGTACACTTACCATTTGTATATCAAAAGGGTTATATATGTAGTACTATTTTCTTCCTCAGGGCAATAAACATTCAAGCCTCTTTCCTTGTTAACCACCAAGGAGTTAAATTATCTGCTTATTCATTGCCTCTAGGAATTTTACAGAATACATCAAACCCAAATGTGTATTAGAGAGAACTGATAGATTCAAGCATACACAAAGGACCAGGGAGACAGACTCCATATTCACAAGGGTGCACTACGCATGTCTCAGCAGCCATAACTCTCCTCTAGTCCTTTAAATCAGAGACCAACTGCTTGTTTCTGTCACTCTCCCATAAATTGGGTAATTTCTAACATTCACTCTGCTGGGTACAAGAGGGTAAAGAGAAAAGAAAAACATGCCTTCCTCCTCCTACTCCCCCAATAAGGTGCAGACAATATGCTAGAGAAGCTTACAAGTAGATCAATAGTATATCAATAACTAAATCAATAATATCCCAATAAATTAAGTGCCAGAAGAAAACTGCAGTTCTCTGATAGTCTAAAGGAAGGGATATTACTACACAAAGGTTTTGGCCAGAAAAGGAATGGTTAAGAGTAGAAGAAGCTGAGACACTGGACTTAAGAGATTAGTAAAAGCTTCGATAAACAATTTAAACAGCTTTAATTATTCACCCCTATTCATAATCACTCTAATAACATGTTTATTTTTAGTGAAGCAAGCTATTTTTATTGAAAGAAATTTAGAAGTATGAGGGATATAGAGACACATATGTTCAAGAGAGAAAAGCCCCAAGTTGTTTAGGATGATCACTAATGCCCAAGGTGAGTAGAGAATTTTATAACTAATGGCATAAAATAAAACAAAGAATGAAAATTAAGTAAAGATTTTCAAATCCCCTAAAAAAGGGATCTCTATTCTAGAATCCAGTGTTACTTGAGGTCCAAAGAAGTCTTGGATCACTAACTACAAGAAATTTTGGAGAATGAAGGTGGAGAGATAATACAGAAGGCAAGGTGCTTGTGTTGCATGCAGCTGACTTGGGTTCAATCCCTAGCGGCCCATAAGGGCCCCCAAGCACTGCCAGAAGTAATTCCTGAATGCAGAGCAAGGAGTAAGCCTTGAGCATCTTCAGGTATGGCCTCCAAAACAAAAGAAAACAAACAAACAAAAAACAACCCCAAAGAACCCAAAGAAATCTTGGAGAAATAACATACTTGCTAGCTCCCCAACTCAAAGGTGTAGTATTCAGAATATAAGTAGAGCCACAGTGTGCAAAAGAGCTCACTTGACTGTGTAGTCTTAGTTTGAATTCGGCTGTTGTGACTCTCTGTAACTGTAATTTATTTTTCTTGTAAATTTACCTGTAAAATGAGGATAATATTTCTTTTCAAATCTTGATCTCTCGAGACTTATATCTGTGAACATCCCTAGGACTGTGTCAAGCAGACAATAACAGTCTAATACGTGTAGGGGGTCTCCTTCTAGCCCCAAAGCAGCGTTCCAACAGTCTTCATGCTGAAAAGCTAAGAGACTTATTTCTAACGTGTTACTTCTTAGAATTTTCCTGTGTTTCTTTACCATGCACACTGTGTTTGATATAATAATATACTAACATCACAGACAGGACATTTCTCATGTTTGACCTAAAAAGTTGAACTTTTCCTCAACCTTTATTTTCAATAAATAGCAATAGAATATTTTGATACATTTTCAATAAGTATCTTCATCTTGGCATTTATCTGGCGGCAGGAGACCATTATCTCATGATAAATAGTTTTATTCCATTGACATTTCCATGTCTGTAAAATGAACAAGATTTATTCATCCAATTAACATTTGAATGTCATGTTTAGCTACAAGTTAAAAAACAAGCTGCCTTCAGTATCTGTGTTATATTGTTTTCCGAACACATTTACAGAGTAAAGCCAAACTTTGCCCTTAAGATAAGCACTACACATTTTCAAACTGTGCACGTGTGTGTGTGTGAATGCGCACATGAACATGTGTGTGTGTTGGTATTAGAGGGATCTTAAGTATTGCCACGTCAAACAATAAATGAACTAATCAAATTATAAAAAGATGACATGCCTTTCAAATAATTTTCAGATGTCAAAGTTAGGACAAATCAAGTTGTAGGATTAAAACATAACACTCAAGCAAGTGTAAGCACTAATTTTATAAATAAGGCAAGCAAGGCCTTGAGATCTATACATCTGCCAAGATTATGCCAATCATTTGTGGAAGGACTGAGGCTGGAATTCAAGTTTCAGAACTCACAACCCAGTGCTCATGCTGTTATTCTTTGCCCTCTCAGCAGTGACTGAGTCTGTTCTTGCACCACTGTTGTCCAGCTGTGCTATTCTCGGCCTCACTCACACATTGCAAACGCTTTCAAATATTTACTGAATAAATGGCAAATGAAAGAACTCCTTTCTTGACTCTATTTCCTCTGAATCAGAGAAGGGCTTTACAGAACTCGAGAAGAATGTGGGATTCAGTGTCTGCTAATCAGTAATGATTCTAATTTTATTCCTTAGAAAATTTCAGTCAACAATCTTAGGATGGAATAAATGGTTTGGATATCACTACTGTCAAAAACCTGCATACTCTGCTGGAAGTATTCATATAAAATGCCATAATCAGCAGCCTAGCAACAATGTGGAGAGACCCAGAACAAATGTTAGAGAATCTTTTAATCAGATTTGATGCTAGAATTGAGGGTATGTGCCATAAGTTTTCAGACATCACCAAATTTAGAGAAATATATTTAACACTTTAGAATACAGGAATTTAAAAAAATGATCTGGCAATCAAATTAAAAATGAGTTTGGGGGCTAGAAAAATAGAGGTCAAGGATTTTGTTTTGCAAATGTCCAACCCTAATTTGATTCCCAGCACCTCATGTGGTCCCCTGATCATCATCAGGATGACTCCTTGGTAGGAGTCAGAAATAGCCCCTGAACACTTCCAGATGTGATTCAACCTCCACCCACGCCAAAGTTCAAAATATAAAAATTATCCACGGTACTACAAAATGCATGGTTATCTAAGTGCTAACTGCTTGTTTCAAAATAGTATTTTTTAAAGTGGGTGGCTGTAACTGAATTCTCTAGTGAACACAGGGCTATTTAAAAACACAGGTACTAATTTGATCATTAGTTATGTGCTTGTACAAGCTGCTTCCACAACAGTGTGAATCTCTGCCATCTCTGTTGGCCATTTATACTAGGCAGTCTGGATCATGTAGCTTCTTCTCTCACATACAGGCATGACAATAATCACCCGCTTTATGACATGACATCTTTCTCCTAGGCCTTCATCATTGGCTTGTGTAGTCATAGCTGGATGATCAGAGACACTTAAAAATTATTTTTTCAGTCTTTTAATACAGCCCCACCAAATGTGTAACTAATCAGTTGTATTTTCAAAACTAAGCCATCCTGTGGCAGAGCCCTGGTGAGGGGTGGCAGGCGTCATGTCCCATGTCGCAAAGGTGGCAAGAAGAAGCCCCTGATGCAGCACAAGAAGCAGGCCAAGGAAATGGATGAGGAAGATAAGGCATTCAAGCAGAAACAGAAGGAGGAGCAGAAGAAACTTGAGGAATTAAAAGCCAAGGAAGCAGGGAAGGGCCCCCAGGCCACTGGTGGAATTAAGAAATCTGGCAAAAAGTAAGCTGTTCCTTGTGCTGGAGATAATGCTGATCTTTAATTCTATTACTGGTTAAACATCTGGACTCCCTGCATAATCTCTGTTGCCAGAAGTACCTAGAAAGAAGTGCTTTGGCACCTGTTGTATACTTAAAAATAAACTTCTATAAAAAGAAGAAGAAGGGGCTGGAGCGATAGCACAGCAGGTAGGGCGTTTGCCTTGCACGTGGCCGACCCGGGTTCAATTCCCAGCATCCCATATGGTCCCCTGAGCACCGCCGAGTGCAGAGCCAGGAGTAACCCCTGTGCAGAGCCAGGTGTGACCCAAAAAGAAAAAAAAAGAAGAAGAAGAAGAAGAAGAAGAAGAAGAAGAAGAAGAAGAAGAAGAAGAAGAAGAAGAAGAAGAAGAAGAAGAAGAAGAAGAAAAAGAAGAAGAAGAAGAAGGAGAAGGAGGAGGAGGAGGAGGAGGAGGAGGAGGAGAGGAGGAGGAGGAGGAGGAGGAGGAGGAGGAGGAGGAGGAGGAGGAGGAGGAGGAGGAGGAGGAGGAGGAGGAGGAGGAGGAGGAGGAGGAGGAGGAGGAGGAGGAGGAGGAGGAGGAGGAGGAGGAGGAGGAGGAGGAGGAGGAGAAGAAGAAGAAGAAGAAGGAGAAGAAGAAGAAGAAGAAGAAGAAGAAGAAGAAGAAGAAGAAGAAGAAGAAGAAGAAGAAGAAGAAGAAGAAGAAGAAGAAGAAGAAGAAGAAGAAGAAGAAGAAGAAGAAGAAGAAGAAGAAGAAGAAGAAGAAGAAGAAGAAGAAGAAGAAGAAGAAGAAGAAGAAGAAGAAGAAGAAGAAGAAGAAGAAGAAGAAGAAGAAGAAGAAGAAGAAGAAGAAGAAGAAGAAGAAGAAGAAGAAGAAGAAGAAGAAGAATTAATAAGGTTGCTCATTCTCTGCTTCTCACCTATTTTTTACTGTAGCTGTGAGGTTAGTAAACCTAGCCCAGACCTCTGCCAAAGTGTACTTTTCTCAAGTGTTTGGTCTATAGCTTATTCTCTACCATCTGAAATTAAACAAACTCATTTGAAACAAACAAAAAAAAAACCACAAAAGCTAAGTCATACACAATTAACACCAAAATATATTCAAATATGATTATCTCTACTTCAGAAACAAATGGGATCATCAGAAATCACAATGGTCATGAAACTGAGTCAAACATATAAAGGCCTACATCATAAAAATATAGCTTAAATATGACTGAAAATTGAAGAATTTCATATATGTATATGATCCAAAACTTCAACATAAAATATCAAAAATATTAAGGCATAAACACATACTTGGTCCAATTCATGAAGCCCATTATATACACCTTCATGTTCAGTCCCAGGTCTCTTCAATCAAAAAGCTAAGAGGGTCTATTTTTGGCTGTCTGGCCTCAATCAGAAGAGACATAAGCATACTCAATCAACAACTCTCTACTTTCAGACCAAGACACTCAGTAGCACCAATTTTAACATGCTTAGAAATCTCATTAATCACATAAAGGCTGAAAGGCTCAGAAAAATCTTTCCTACTGAGGTCGGAGCCAAATTGAGGTTGGAGCCAAAATAATTTCAGCAGCGACTCACAAAGTGAGCAAGGCAAATTTGGCCATTTACTTAAGAACAAGTATTTATAAAGTACCTACTATGTGCTCCCATCACCTGGAAGAATAACATAGGACCTAAAAGCACAATTTGGGTAGCACCCTAAAATGTCAATGACAAAAGAGGAAGAGACATCAGATGAAAAATAGAATAATTAAAAAGTACAATCTTTAGCAACTGTCAGTAGTATTTAATTTAACATTTTCATATAAAATCTCTCAATTGAATAATAACCCACATGTCAAGTTATCTATATATTACTCAAAATGTGCAGCTTTCTAAATTAAATTTCTCAGGGCTATTAGTTTTCATGAATCGGATAGCAGCATGAAATATTTCACTGGCTCTACCTAACTCTATTGCAAGCATAGTCACCTTTCTCCTGTCGTGCATGATTTCACTAAAACTTCCTAATTCCTAAAATGAAGATGAGAGAGAGTATAAGCTATCTAGAATAAGTTTAAGAATAATGTTCTGAATATGGTTGCTAAAAATGAAAGAGTGGACTTGTCACAGTGCAATGTCATTATCCAGTATATTGTCTTCATGTGAGCACTGGAGGCCATAAAAATGCATGTCATGCTCCACCACGGGGGGAAACTCACTTCTCCTTTGGCGAAAGAACTATATTGAATTGAAAATAAGTGTTAATTGTCCAGGTACATTCATAGCAGTCACTATACCCTAATACTGGAATTTTATCCGTGCTCTATTTTGTTCATTTATTAATCTCTGGAAATATGAATGGAAACTTCCAAAAATACAAATGATGGCACCTTCTCTCTACCTACATATGACATCATTTAGTTTAATAAATTCATTTGTTTCTTAAATTTTGGTTGCTGCCTCCCACAATAAAAAAAAAATGGGCCTTCAACTCCATAGTTTTCTACATCCCTTTGGGCATTTGGTTTTTTAAACATAAAAATAATCTTATTCTTGCATTGAACATCTTTACTGAGAAATGCTTTCTATGGGGGATGGAGAGACCTGGCAGTGCTGGGGACTCACTGCCGGCAGTGCTGGGGTGCTGCTTATGCTCTAACCCTTTGAGCCACTGCCCTCGTTCTGCTAAGAAATGGTAAAATGGTTCACAGATTGGAATCCCAGTAAGTAATCCCTAAGAGGTCTATTCCTAAAACATTTAGGTATGCTATAGTCACAATATTTTGTTGAATGAAGAAGCTATAGTCAAACCATAATCATATATCACTACACATCTTGAAGAATGATTCCTAAAGCATTAGGATTCACTGTACACATAACGTGCAATGAAGTCCATTTCATATAACAATTATTTTCTTCCTCCCTCCCTCCCTCCCTCCCTCCTTCCCTTCCTTCCTTCCTTCCTTCCTTCCTTCCTTCCTTCCTTCCTTCCTTCCTTCCTTCCTTCCTTCCTTCCTTCCTTCCTTCCTTCCTTCCTTCCTTCCTTCCTTCTCTTTCTTCCTTCCTTTTCTCTTTCTCTCTTTCTTTCTCCCTGTCTATGTCATTGTGAGAATCAGATAATATAATTACGCAAGCATTGCTACATGCCAAGCCCCCAAAACAAACAAAAAATGCAATAGCTTCTCAAAGATCATAGTAAGTAGTAGAACCAAGGAAACAAAGCCAAGGCTTTCAAGCTCCAGACCCTGCTCTTTTACTGCTCCCACTGCTTGTCTCTCTACAATTCCTTATAAAGTAGGATATTCATATTAGTTGTATTATTGTGCTGTTATCACTAGCAGTTTCCACCAATAATGCCTAACCCAAAGGTATACAGAAATTTATCTTTCCTGAATTTCTGTTTTTGTTTTAGTGATAAGGTGCTCCGGGCTTCCTCCTGGTTCTGTGCTCAGGGATTTGGGGGACCAAATATGGTGCTGGGAACCATACTGGGGTCAGTTTTGTGCAAATTGCCTTAATCTCTGTACTATTTCTCCTGCCCTTTCCAGAGTTTGTTACTGGGCCTGGTCTTTCCATGCCCATATTGTGGGGTGAATTCTATATCTGACCAAGGTCTCTTTTCTGATCATCCCACCTGAAAATAATTCATCCCTTTAGGCCCTGGTAGCAATATTCCCTCTCCACCCTCAGTTTTGTTGTGATATAATGTACATATTGTGTAAGTTTAGCAAAATGGTGATTTAATGATTTATATATCATGAAAACAATGACCAAGTAAGAAAATCATGGACAAATTTGTTAGTTCATAGTTACTTTTGTGTGTATGTACATTAGATGTGTTGGAAATACTTAAAATGTATTTTTACTAACATTCAAGTATATAGTATTATTAACGGTAGCTACCAAGACACACAATAAATTCCCAGAATTTTTCTTTCTCCAGCATTTTCATTCAGAAGTCTATTATTATTTCCTTTAGTTCACAGATTATTGTTTATTTAGTTCTTATAACTAAAGATGTGTCAATATACCCTTTGATCAGCATCTCCCCATTTCTCACACATCAGCTCCTGCCAAACACCAATCTACTCCTTTCCTCGTGGGTGGAAATTTTCACTTCTCTTAGGGTCCTTAATGTATTCTACTTGTTAGAGTGAATTTTGGGCTGGATCGATAGCACAGCGGGTAGGGTATTTGCCTTGCACGCAGCCAACTTGGGTTCGATCTCTTGCTAACGAGAGTATTCTGCCTTCACGGCAGAGTCCTCCATCTCTTGCTAACGAGAGTATCCTGCTTGCACGGCAGAGTCTGGCAAGCTACCTGTGGCGTATTCGATATGCCAAAAACAGTAACAACAAGTCTCACAATGGAGATGTTACTGGTGCCCGCTTGAGCAAATCGATGAACCGTGGGATGACAGTGCTACAATATTTTTGAGCCACACCTGGAGGTGCCAATGGCTTACATCTGGCTCTGTGCTCAGGTAGCACTTCTGGTAGTTCTTAGGAGTGACCTCAGGTGTGCCCTAGTTTAAACCTGGGTTGGCTAAGTGCAAGGTAAGCGCCCTACTGATTCTAAAATTTCTCTTTTTTGATTTTGGTTTTTGTGCCACACCCATCGATGCTCAAGGGTTACTCCTGGCTCTGCATTCAGGAATGACTCTTGGAGGAGCTTGGGGGACCAATGTGGATGTAGTGCTGTGGATCAAACCAGGGTTGATCATATGAAAAGCAAGTGCCCTACTTGCTATACAATTGCTCTGGCCCCTGTTGCACTGATTTTAAACCTGACTTATTTCCTTAATTAGACTATAAGTTCTTTGAGAGTATCATGCATTTCTGATTTCTTATGTTTACATTCAATGTTTACATTCAAGAAATATTTTCATGTCATGTGCAATAATATTTCCAATTGTCAGAACTGTCATTATTTTATTATTTTTTGTTTGTTTTGTGTGTGCTTTTCACATTTTTATTTTTAAAATTTGTTTATGCTTTTGATTTTTTTATTTTTATTTATTTATTTATTTATTTATTTGCTTTTTGGGTCACATTTGGTGATGCACAGGGGCCACTCCTGGCTTTGCACTCAGGAATGACTCCTGGCGGTGTTCAGGGGACCATATGGGATGCTGGGAATTGAACCCAGGTCGAGCCGCATGCAAGGCAAATGCCCTACCTGCTGTGCTATCGCTCCAGCCCTAAGCTTTTTTACTTTTTAATGAATCACCGTGAGGTACAGTTACAGACTTACAGATTTTCGTGCTTATGTTTAAGTCATCAAGAGATCATTATTTTAAATAGCACTTTATGTGTTGGATTTTCAAACTAACATTGAAAAATATAAATTTTGCTTACATAATATGTAGTACATACTAAACAACAATAACTTTGGTGGGGGAGAGGGATTCCAAAATTTCTGCAAACCAGCCCATTCTGTGGACCACTAGGTAAACATCATTGGTCTATACTTTCCCAGAAAAGTACCTAATGTTGGACTTAAAAAACTCTGCACTGATGAATATTCATTTGGGGGGCTTTGGGGTTACATCTGGAGGTGCTCAAGGGCCACTTCAAGTTCAATGTGCAGGAGTGTACAAGCAGTGCTAAAGATGGAACTGGGGTTAGCCTCATGCAACAAAGAACTTTAACCCTTATACTATCTCTCTGGCTCCCTGCATTGGGTCTTTATTTTTTGTTTGTTTGTTTTTGGGTACCCCTGACAGTTCTAGAGGTTACTCCTGGCTCTTTAATTAGGAATCACTCTTGATAGTGCTCAGGAGTCCACATGGGATGCCAGAGATGAAACTGGATCAGCTGCATGCAAGGCAAATTCACCACCTGCTGTACTTTAAAGGAGGAGCAAACCATTAAACTAGTGACTTTTTTTTTTAGCATATTGCTTTATGCCTTGCACCTGTATGTACACACACACACACACACACACACACACACACACACACGGAGTAGGTACTCAAGTATGTTCAAGGGATGTTTAGAACAGTCTCATTTTGCCAGCAGTAAGCAGAGAAATGTTTTCTTTACTTATTTACTTATTTAGTGTGAATGTGAAGTGGTTTTAACTAAAACAGGTTAGAATACTTTTCTTTTTGGTAATTAGCTGACCCCTGTAGTTTAATCTCATATTTCTTTATCACTTTTTCTTTAATACACTTTAAAAATCAGGATTTCATTTTCTAATGAGATCTTATTCCCATCATATGTTCTAAGTCAGCAACCTATCTCTTCCCTAATTCCCCATAAACTTTCAAACGTTTACATGGTTCAACAAATAATTTTCATTAAACTTCCACTATTATTTGGACTTTCAGCTTGAATATATTTGTATCAGTTAAATAATTTTCCATTGCTTTTTGTAATAACTTCCACTGTTTGCTCTTCAAATTTCATTTTAATTTCCCCAATCTCTTTAATTCACCAAAAATTCATGTTCCATTTTATTATTATAACTCTGGCTAGATTTACCAACTACTCACACAAATATAAGCATTATATGTGAGTTTCTTAAAGATTCTCTATAATCAAATAAGACTAAATTAAATTATCAAGTCATTTTCCATTTTCTACTTTGTGTAATAACTAGGTTCATTTTTGCTCACTCTTTAGTACTCTCTAAGTCACCTTATTCTTTTCCTTTTCAACAAGCTGCCAGAATTCTCACTGTGCTATCAATGACAATTTTTCCCAGGAAAAAAATAAGTATATTTGTTCTAGGTCATTTTCCCTCTTTTTTTAAAGTAATTCATAATGATTTATTATATTTAATATTCAAACACCAATCCCACTACCATTGAGCCTTCCTACCACCATTATTTCCAATTTTCCCAACCACCAACTAAGCCTGCCCCAATAGCAGGCTGTAAATAATTTATTTTATATTACCTGTTATGAATAATTCTCTAAAAATAATCAGAAAAGCTTTCCTTAGGAAGTATGTGAGGATTGTTCTATCTCACCCTGGAGCCATTAAGCCCTTGTATAATAGATTACTAACATGTTGTTACAGGTTAAGCCTTTGCGTGTTAATATTTTCTTAATCCAGATTGGTTGCCTTCTATTTCATATCCCACCCAATGTGGTGTGCTACTCCTAGTATATCAGTTGGAGATGTCACTAAATTCTAAATTTTGAATAAGGTGTATTACAGCTTAAGTTGAATTTTTAACTAGATGGTGATTTGGGGGGTCCAGAAGCATCTTTGCAGCTTGTTGATCTCTTTTGAGATTTATTGATGAATCTCTCCATCATAGCTAATGACCTTATATGGGCCCAAAGGTAGTTTATGGGCATAACTGCCAGTCTCCCTGAAGAACAGAGAGAGGGGGAGAGGTAGTCCATCCCTGACTCTGTGAGAGCCTGGAAATTTCTGACACAAAACCCGTATACCTGAGTTTTTCAACAGTCTAGCTCATTATCTCTATTGTATAAATTTATTGATAATACTAATAAGACCAATTCATTTGATGAAAATTTTACTTTTTCATAATTTCTTTTTCTTTCTCTTCTTCCCTGTCCCTCACCCTCTCCTTCTGTGACTCTGTGTGTGTGTGCAGTGTGTATGTGTGTGTGTGTGCAGTGTGTGAGTGTACATGTGCATGTGTATATGTGTGTGGTGTGGTGTGTATGTGTAATGATGGAGACTGAACCCAGGACTTTATATATACAAAGGTGCTCCACCACTGAGCCAGCCCTGCATTTCTTCTTTTTCTCCTTATCTTGCTGTCCCTTCCTATCTACCATCTCTCCCACAATTTGGCATCAACATCTCTTTTAAATTACTTCTTCCACTATTTATCTTGAGGTAACCCCTTCTCCAAACTGGCTTTTTCCCCCAAATAGGGGGGTTCTCTCTGGACTGGAGTGATAGCACAGTGGGTAGGGCGTTTGTCTTGCATGTGGCTGACCTGGGTTCAATTCCTCCATCCCTCTCAGAGTGCTCGGCAAGCTACCAAGAGTATTCCACCCACATGGCAGAGCTTGGCAAGCTACCCGTGGCATATTCGATATGCCAAAAACAGTAACAACACGTCTCACAATAGAGACATTACTGGTGCCCGCTCGAGCAAATCGATGAACAATAGGAAAACAGTGCTACAGGCCATGTTCTCTCTAGCCACACTGAGCCATCTTCCCTTTCCTTTGCTTTCCCATCATCTTCCTCCAAAACACTAAACTGCTACTTCCAGCAAGTTGTTGGACAATGCTGTATTTTTAATTTTTTTATTTTATTCTGTGAGTATTTATTGGTTTTATTCTCTAACTTCTCCCACTTCCATCTTTCCTATTTTCTGATCATTCTCTCCTCTGTACTCCAAAGACTTCATCCAGTTTCAAGCCTGAACAAGTCCTCTCCTCTTCCCCCTTGATGACTGGCACACTGATCTCATTCCCAGATTTCCATTATTCTCCCTTTCTGCTAGATTTTATCTTGGTTTGATTCATGCAGCCTTCACGAAGGAATTTTATTTTGCCTACTTCCTTTGCCCTGCTTCTCCAGGAGTGTCCTCCAGGTGTATCATAAGTGAATAAACCTTCCACATTAAGTATTTGGGTTATATTTTTAACCTGCACCCTTACTCTTATGACTAATAATAGAATGGCTCTCCAGAAAGATCAGTGATTCAGTTGTGGCATGGAAGAAATGTTTCCTTTCTTATTCAAAAGCATTTCTTCTGACTAATTAAAGAAATATGTCAAAATGGTTTCCAAGAAGAACCCATATGTCAGACACAGAATTAAATGTTTTGAAAATGAAAAGAACCACTCAGTCTATTTTTCAATAGTGATTGAGAACAAAGGAAGAAAGACAAAGAAGAAATAAATCAAAATTCAAGCTGAAACAAATCCGGAAATCTCTAGTAACAAGAGGGACAATATGTAAACTTAGGAATCTAGATAAGCCATTGCTTTTATGCTTGTTTTTCACTACATTTTGAGCATTTATTACCCAATTTTTGCAAGCTCCTCCCACCCCTGCAGAAAAAAAAAGAAATGACAAGGCATGAAAGGTGATAGAATGATAGGTAGAAGCGTTTGGTATAATATAAGTATTTCTTTGACATGGTGATTTTTGGTGGGGGTGCAGAGTTGGAGAGGCATACCAGGAGTGCTCAGGGCTTATTCCTGGCTTTGCACTCAGGGATCATTCTTGGTGATCTTGGAGGACCATCTGTGGTGCCAGGGATTAAATGCAGATAAGGCAACCATCCTATGCTTTGTACTGTCTCTCCAGCCGTAAGAAGGTGATCTTCAATCCCAATTTCCTGTCGGATCTGCAAAACTTTATTGTCATAAACATGTACACATGGGTCACATGGAGAAGTGGAGCTGGACAGTGCTCTCCCCAAATGACAAGTATAAGTGGTGGTCTCTATACAGACATCATTTTGCCAGCTTCACAGGTGCTACAGAATGTGTTACTGTAACACATTCTGCTTCAAAAATAATGACTAGGGGGAGTGGTAAACAGGGGGTGCTTGAAGTTGTCACTGTTTTCTGGGAATAGACTTCATAAACTACAAGTCACTCTATCAATGTAGACTTCATAAACTACAAGTCACTCTAAAACTTTTGCTACCCAAACTTGACAAAAGTGTTGGGGAGCAGAAAGGTATAAATTATGTACAACCTCCTCTCCCAAACCCTAGATGGCCAAGAGTGGGGGGAGGGGGCTAAAAAAGAACACTGGGTAAATTATGCATAGTTTTTTTATTTCTTCACTTCATCCAGACTTATTGATAGTCTTAAATGCAATTTACTCTTCTAGGTAACTGAGCGCCTGTAGATCCAAGTAGAAACAAGAGACACTCCAAAGTAAAGTGCTACTTCAACATGGCAGTCTGTCTCCAGTATCAAAGGAAAACAAAAGTGTTTCCAGAACTGTGGCTGCTGCAAAGCTACTTGGATGCTCACCTTAGAGTCCTCAGTACTTTCCATTGCTTTAGTCAACTACTTCTGCAGTCTCTGAGAAGTGTCACATTACAAATGGAAAGTTTATCAGGAGCTTGGGTCCTGTGTCTCCGGGAGACAACAGTATAACTTCCTTCCTGATCACCAACAGAGCAGTTCCAGCTGGGGACATCCCAATGTTTCTTTCTTGGGGCTCTACTCAGATATTGGTTAATCCAACAAGTAGATGTTGATATTATGCCATAGCTGAGACTGTGGGTATCAAAATGAAGAAGACAAATCATATATGTCATATATGTAATAAATGCGCAAACAGAGCCAGAAAGTTTTGGGGACTATGAACTGTCTTACTCCCAAGGGTAAGTAAGCACATAATTTTGCTAAGTACAATTTTTTGATATGATATATGTAACTTGTGGTATGATATGTGGTGTGATGCTGTCCCATGATGTGCTTTTGATCTGATGTGATATATGACATGGAAGTGACAAGCGCAAATGCCATGTTAGCTGAGTCTTAGACAGTAGCTGATATGCTGAACAAAATGATGCAAAAGAATGAGAATAAATGGCTTGGCAATGAATTTGCATTTCTAGAAACAGAAAAAATATTTCTCTTAGGATCTAAATGAATTAAAAGAGGTAGTGCCAATTTAAATGGGAATTTCTTACTACTTGCTTTAATTATGAAGGGAAAAGAAGAGATATAGAAAGAAAACTCAGAGCAAAGCAGAGAAATAAAATTTTACTAATAAATAAATAAAAAATTCTAAGTATCTGACAAAAGCAAGGCTACATGAACTATTTTTGAAGAAATAACAAAAAATATTTTTTTTAAAGAGAGGGGAAGAGAGAGAAAAGAGAGACCTCAGGCAAGAATTTTTATAGTCAACCTCTTTTTAGGTCGAAATCCTCTTAGAAAAAGAGAAAAATCTGGACCTGGAATAACAGGAAGAGTTAGGAATCCAATCAACACACTGATGAAGGTTTCATTAAAAAGAATAAATGGAGGGTTCCAGAATGATCAGATATCATAGAAAGAACCAATTAGGGAGAATAAATAAAAAAATGCTAATTTTAGAGTAAAGGAAAATATGGTTTTAGAATATCCACTAGGTTATTTTATATGTAAAGGAGAATTTTTCTATATGACAAAGAAAATAATTATTTTTCATATTTTGTTACAGGAAAGCATTTAATATATTTTACAAAACTTACATTTGATAGTTTAACGTACCTGAACAATCACTAAATGAATTCTGAAATTAAAAATTCTGAAATTAAAAATTCTTTTCAACACAAAATGGGGATGAGACGTGAATAAGAATGCTTGCACACACACACACAAACACACACACGCACACACACAAGATCAATGACTTGTTTTGGTGTTCCTCTAATAATAAAAAAAGGACATAAACAAAACATATAACTAGAATCCAAGAATGCTTGTTCGATTTGGGGTGTTTTGCTTGTTTATTTGTTTTAAGGAAAAGCAAAGCCTCGTGAAGAAAGGATTATAGGAAGTGTACACATTTCATTAAAATATAATTAGACTTGCAGGAACAATTACTGTGCCGTACTGTAAGGGGAGCTGTTGGCACATAAGAGCAAAGCATACATATGAGCTCATCCACCGGCCTCGGCAAGACCCACTTCCAGCAAGAAGCAGTCATGTTTCAACACCTCCGATTCCCTAATGCTGACAAGCTAAACAACTTGTTTTGTCTCTGGGAGCTCTTCTCTGGTGATTAACTGCTTATGGTGAATACTAATTATATGAAAGTACAGTATTGGAGATGTGGTGTCCTATTTCCTCTACCTGCAGTTCCACATGTCTGAATGGAGAAGGTGCTCCGAGGTGGGGTCTTTGCCAACCCAAACCAAGGAAGACATTTTTCTCCCCTCTGGTAAATAAATATATACTTTTTAAGTCTAACGGGGCTCGCTGACTAAACCTCCTTTAACCTCTGGGCCCCAAACCAAAGGGAACCACAATAAAGTGAGTGTTCTAATGGCCCATAATAATCATAAGAATAAATCTGCAGCAAGAGTTTGTGAATTCATGAACTATCTGTGTCCTCAATTCCCCACGTCCCATATTGAAAATTTACCCCAAATTGTCAGTTCTTAGGAACTGCACCTCAGATTAAAATCTTCTCACCAGGGAGTCTATGAGAATTTGTTCTTGTGTTTTAAATCCTAAGTGCTTGTTAAACCGCCAACACTGCAAAATTAGAGACCATTAAACAATATAAGGCAGCAAGTGATTAAATCTACCAAATACACATTCAGAGCAGCTTAAGCTACTTTTTAATTAAAAATAAAATATCACGGGCTAAATTCAGATGTCTTAGCTATCTGGAAAAAGTTAGAAGGCTGTTCAAAATGCAAAACGTGGCTGAAAAGGCCTGGTAGCATGGGAGAAATGGAGTCAGGGTCGGGGAGACAGTGCCCCTTGTCACTGAGCCCTGGGCCACAAGGGTGTCCCCACGGTGACCTGGTTTAGGAGGAAGACTTGAAGGGGGCCCATCAGGGCTGTGCAGTAGAGGGAGAACTCCGTGTGGCTGCTGATTAAATAAGCTTTATTAGCAAAGGCCTCCTCGGAGACGGCTTGTTCCATCTTGGCAAGGGGAATGAGTCAAGTAATAGCATCGCAGGAACTCAGGCACTGGAGATGTATAGAGAGCTGAAGGAAATGTTAGTGCTATTTTTAAGTCTAGCTTATGTGGACTGACAAACAGTTCTTGAAATCATTATTAGCATTTGAGGGAGAAGGTACGGGAGGCTTCTGGGTTAAAAGGATTGCTTGAAATTGCAAAAAGTTTTTTACTGTAAAGTTAGAAGCAGATAAAACAATTGTAGTTTTAAGTTGTTCCTACTTGTTTAAAGTAAAGAATAAGGGCCAGGGGGGCTTAGTCAATGTTTGGCAGGAGGCCAAGAATCTGAAAATCAGACTTAAGACTGGGATGATATCATTCACTCAGAAGTCCCGATACTCTTTCTAAAACATGAGAAAATTTACTGGTAAGACCTTACCTCACCCAGAGCTTTCGTATTTTTAACTCTGTTGCTTCTTCAAGGATGATTTTCCAAACATGATTTCTGCATTCTATCTACATGTTTAGAGTGAGCTTCACAGGGACTTACCTAAAAAGCTTGCCCTAAAGTAAAGCACCGGCGCTTGGTAGCTACAGGAATAGAGGACATGATACTCATATTTGATCACTTCCATGGCTGCTGGAGTCTCGGTCACTTCAGAATCATCCAACGGCAGCTCTAAAGCCTCCTGAAAAACAGGGAAAGCAAAATAATTTATGTGTGTCAATTAAAAAAATAAAGCAATACTCTGAGGGAGAGGAGAGGGAAAGAGGAGGCTTTCCTGCTGCAAAATAACAGTTAAATAAATATAGGGCCATGAGGTAAGGAAAAGGGAGTTTCCTACATTAATGTTTAACATTTGAGTACTGGCTAAATAGTAAAACCAGAAAACATTAGCATTAAGCAATTCCAGATTTTTTTTTTTTGAGAAACAAAGCAGCTCTCAGTAAAGAAACAGGAAGAGAAAGAGGGAAAAAACGCAGATCTACCGCAATAGCAACCCTGAAAAATCTTTACTGTACAATTTTAGCAACAACATGATGGCTACACAAGCTACCTTCTTTCCTACCTATGAAAGCTAAAAACATCCTTACAATTGA
The DNA here is from genome assembly GCF_027595985.1 of Sorex araneus. Lineage (NCBI taxonomy): Eukaryota > Metazoa > Chordata > Mammalia > Eulipotyphla > Soricidae > Sorex > Sorex araneus. The sequence continues at coordinate 158,883,479 of NC_073302.1, read as the reverse complement.
ACAAGAGACTGTGAAATGTCCCTAAAGATTCTATTGTACTTGCCAAAAGATGATTCATTGTGCACTGAACAATTCCCAGTTCCATTTTGAATAAGAAAGTTATTTTGCAAGACGTTGAGTTTGTTAGGTACATTTCAAAAACCTGCGATGAATGTGTTTTCCTTATTATTGTGCAATCTTTACCACAGTTCCATAAATCTTGATCTGTAATAGAGTAGTGTTGTTGGCAAATATTAATGTAGATTTAAATGAGGGTTTATAAGCAAGGAAGGTGATGGCTAGCTTACTGTTTCACCTGATCATTCTTTCCGGGTTGATTTGTCTATTTGTTTGTTTTTTCCAATGTGTGTGGAGTCTCTGACTGCTGGGAAGCAATTAATTGGACATGTTGAGTCAGAATCTGGCTCCATCCACCCTCACCTTTTTATTTGGGTTGAAGAATCTGCTTTAAAATTAATTTACTAGAAAAAGAAAGTCGGGTTGGTTGAGTCTTTTTTTTTTCTTCCTCATTAAAACAGTAACAACAACAACAAACAATTGGAAAGGGCTACAGGACAGATTTCAAATTTTATCAATATGAAATAAGGTTTCCTGTAGAGATAAGTAAAGCCACAGACAGACTACTCTTCAGATCTGTATCTCCTTTACTAATTTGCCACTCACAGCCGATTCATTGGGGGAGATATTACACTCAATAAATCACAACTAGAGATATTTACAAAATAGTTTTTCACTAAACTCCAGTAAACACTATCAATTAAACAAAATGAATTAGCCAGGGAGAAATCACTGAAATAAATACTCTAGGTACAGAAAAAGGATCACAGGAACAAAATTGAGGTTTTTTTCTGTTGCTCTATTTAAATTTTCTTTACGCAAAGCTGAGATTTTTCTGTTGCTCTATTTAAATTTTCTTTAAGCAAAGCTACCATATCTTCTTTTTGTGCAATTATCTAAGCACATACTTTGTGATCACATGGGATCAGGTTAGCTTTTTAACTTCTTTTCCAAACATGATAAAAGCCTTGTATCTTGGTGAAAAGCACATGCTTTCCATGAGGGAGGACCTTTCTGTGAGGGCTCGGCATGATCCCAGAACACCGCTAGAAACACCTTCTAAGCACAGAGCCAGGAAAAGCCCCCAAACATTGCAGGCGCGTCCCCCAAATCAAAACCAAGTAACAATAAGATTCAATTAATTATTAAAAAGTACTATTTATTTAAATAAAAAGTAAATAATAAATGTTATTTTTATCATTGCAAGCACTGAACAAATGCCAAAAAATGAGAAGTTCCATTTCCCTTATGCTGAGCATTTCTCCACCTCAGATTTGTAATCTTTTACAAATTGCAGATTTGTAACTTTTTACAAATTAGGTCACTGTATTTTTCCAGACCAGAAATTTTTTTGGCCTACAAACACAAATTCTCACACCCATTCACCCACTCATACCTCGCTGGCAATTAAATCATGCTATATTCATATGTTCCTACAGTGTTCTGCCATGTCAGTGCTGTAGATTCTGCTTTTTTTATGGCTTCACTGTAATCTGCTTTTTTTTTCAATTCTATGTTGTTAGTTGATTATAAAATTTGGCTTTTACAATTAATGCTACAAAAAATATATTTGCTCATTTATCCTTACATATTTGTCTGTGGTACTGAATCCTAATAATTGAGTACCTTATCAAAGGATGCATATTTTAAGTTTCATTGGGTAATTCTAGTCTGTCTTTAGGAAAGGCTGCATCAATACTACCAGCAGAAAAATCTGGGGAGATCCTTTTCCAATATCCCATAAATACTGACATAAGTTGTTTTTAATTTTTGCCTATCTGATAAATTTTCACTTGTCAAATGTTTGGTTCTAAATTCTAGTTAAGATAGAAAGTGAAATATCCATTCATATGCTTATTGGTAATTTGTATTTTTCTGTATCTGCCTATTCTTATATCTTGTCTATATATGACCTTTAGTTTGCATTTTTAATTGAGTAATATAAACTCTATGCATATTGAAAATAACCCATAAAGTGAATTTGAATCCTTGACCCGTATCTTCTAGGAGTTTTCCATCACTCACGATCACCTCCTGACTTCAGGAAGGTATCATTCCTTGAAACTATGCGATTAGGAAACTCAGTCTTCTCTCTCTCTCTCTCTCTCTCTCTCTCTCTCTCTCTCTCTTTATTTTATCTTTCCAATTAAAAGTAACAGATAATCTTAGAAATTCTGGATTAAGCTTCTAGTCACATTTATCTTTGTATTCCAAGAGACTCTAGCACCTTGTTGAGAACGCTTATAAGTAATGTTCTCTATTTTGGTAGCAGGTCTTTTTATTTTATTTTATTTTGTTTATTTTTATTGAGGAGTAAACTGCAATAAATTTCATGGGCAATTTACTGGCAACCCCAACTCAAACTAGAAAAGAATTAAATAGAGAAATAAAAATTCAAAAGTTCAAAGATGACATACAAATGGCAAAAAACATTTGAAAAAGATGTTCAGCACCATTAGCTAGAAGGTAAATGAAACTTAAAATAACATATCACTATACATCTATAAGAATTGTCAAAACCAAATAACAGTGACACCAGCAAATGTTGGTGAAGATACACAGAAACAAGATCATACATACATCATTGCTTGGAATATAAAGTGGTACAGTCTCTGTGGAAAATCATAAGGCAGTTTCTTATAAAACTAAACATATAATTACCACCCAGCCCAGGAATTATACTCTTGGGGATTTATTCTAGAGAAATAAAGTGTTCATGAATCTTTATAGCTTTACTGAGAATAGTCAAATGCTTCTATCAGTTCAGATGTTCTTCAATAGATCAGTGGTTAGACAAACTGGCTCATCCAGTCCATGCTACCCAGCAGTACAAAGGGCAAAGCATAGATACACATAACATGGATGATTCTCCCAGGCATTATGTAAGTGACAAGTCAATGCCAAAAGGGTATAAGGCTACACAATTGCATTTTATAACATTTTCTTTTTTTTGTTTGTTTGTTTTGCAATTTTTTTATTTCTTTTATTAATTCACCATGTGGAAAGTTACAAAGCCTTCAGGTTTAAGTCTCAGACATTTTATAACATTTTCTAACTGACGAAATTGTAGAAATGAAGACTAGTTTGCAGATCAGAAATAGGTTGTACAGAAGAAGTTGAGCATGGTTATTAGAAAGCAATATAAGATATCTTTGTGGAGAGGCTGGAGCAATAGCACAACAGAAGGGATTGCCTTATGTGTGGCTGACCCAGGTTCAATCCCTGCCACCCTAGGCCTTGCCAGGTTGACCACTGAGCCAGGAGTAAGCCCAGAGCACCCTGCCCCCACCCCGCAAAAAAGAAATCTTTGTCCTGGTGAAACTATTCAAAACCAATGAAGCTGTATAAAACAAAATACACATAAATGAGTGCATGTAAAATGAGAAATCCGAATAAGATTAGTGCATTGTATCGATGCCAACAGCCTGGTTGTGATATTATGCTATAATTTTGCAAACCGTTTCCATTGGGGAAATTAGGTAAGAGTACATGGGATTTTTCTGATTCTTTCTTATTATTCAATGTGAACTTTTGGTAATCTAAAACACCTTTATAAAAAAATGAAAAAAAAAAAAAAGGCCCAAGGAGTTTGAGCCACAGAACCACTTGCTCCTCTTCCCCTGCATCACCAGATGAAGCTCTGTAAGACCCCACAGCACAGCACCCTCAGGCCACTCAGTGAAGTGAGAGGCAAAGTCCAATCCCTGGAGTGGCTCCCGGGTCCCATCTCTCTCTCTCTCTCTCTCTCTCTCTCTCTCTCTCTCTCTCTCTCTCTCTCTCTCTCTCACACACACACACACACACACACACACACACACACACACACACTTTTTTTTGTTTTTTTTTCTTTTTGGGTCACACCCGGCGATGCACAGGGGTTACTCCTGGCTCTGCACTCAGGAATTACTCCTGACGGTGCTCGGGACCATATGGGATGCTGGGAATCAAACCCGGGTCAGCCTCGTGCAAGGCAAATGCCCTACCCGCTGTGCTATTGCTCCAGCCCCAACACATACACACTTTAAAAAAATGAAGAAATAAGTAATTTGAGGCTTTAAAAATAAATCAAAAGTTTGAAGTCCTCAGTTGCTGGCGATGGGGAGAGCAGTGGGTTTATGTGAATCAGAAGAGGCCAACACCTGGGATTTGCTTTACAATGAGATGTGGAGGCTGCCACTAGTCCATGGTGTGATGATTTCTGGGCTGCTTGATAGGTCCACAATGCTTGCTTTGTCTACTTTTAGGAATATTTTGAACACCATGTTGTCGTACACAGAATCACAGAACTCTAATTGAGAAAGCAGTAGATTGTTTCATCTAGCCCAACACTAACCTTGCAGATAGCAACCAGGCTCAGAAAGGCTGATAGCTGACCCCATTCCACCACTGCTGGTAGTCAGAGGCACAAGGAACCCATGTATTCTGACACTAAAATCACTGCCTGTTTTCATACATGTGATACTTCTTAAGTATTGCCATGCTAAATTTGAACTGATATTCCACACAACAGAAGATGAACAGTTAACATTCTGAGTAAATTTGCTAGCATCTTTTATTATTATTTTATTAAAGAGAATTTGGTCATGCTTAATTTGATACTAAAACTTACTAGAATAAGAAGTCATATGTACATCTATTTTCCTCAAAATGTTGCTGTTTCATTAAATGAGAAAATACCTGTATTTAGAAAATTATATTCATTCAAGAAGCTAAAAGATTAAGTGGCTCACATTAATTATAGAAACCTTGATTTTATTGAATTCAATTAACAATAAGTTGACAGTGATCTCTCATTTAGAAAATCTGATATGAATTAAGCTTTACAACTAAATCCCATTAAATAGGGATCATGCTGAAGACACTTCACAGATATTATATTGAAAGCAAACCCAAATGGTGCATTGGGCTTTGAAAGTGAGATCCATATCTCTAGTTAGCCTACAGGGTAAAGTCATTGAAGGGGGGGAAAAACTTTTCTTCTATCACTAAAAATCTCTATTGCTATTACTGAATAAACATAAGTAACAGGTTTTATTCATAATGTCCCTTGAGGAAAAGAGTCTGCATTTGTTCCTCTTCTACCAGCTTGAGACTTTAATTCCAACATGATGTTAACAGGCCAGAATCATAGCCAAGAATTCTGTCTGAGTGACAGAAGGGGCTGGGCTGGTAAGTGACAGACTTTAGCTGATCTCAGGAGTGGCCACATGAGTAAGTAATCCGATGGGCTCTGCAGCAAAATCCATTTCCCTGAGCCAATAGCTATTGAATATTTTCAGAAGTGATAAATACAGATGAAGCCTTTCAACAAAGCTTGGGGGAAAAAATCAATTCCTCAAGAAAGAAAATTTTAATTATTAAAACGTTATAAGCAAACTATTTTTTCTTTTTTTTGCTTTTTTTTGGGGTCACACCCGGCAATGCTCAGGCCTGACTCCTGGCTCTGCACTCAGAAACCACTCCTAGCGGTGCTCAGGGAACCATATGGGATGCTGGGAATTAAACCTGGGTCGGCCGCATGCAAGGCAAACGCTCTACCCGCTGTGCTATCGCTCCAGCCCCCAAACTATTTTTTCTTAATTTTTATTTTTTTATTGAGTCATCACAAGATACAGAGTTACAAAGCTGATCATGATCGGGTTTCAGTCATATAGTGTTCCAACACCCATCCCTCCACCAGTGTACATTTCTACCACCAATGTCCCCAGTTTCCCTCCTATCACCCTCGCCCCAGCCTGTCTTTATGGCAGGCACTTTCCTTATTTCTTTCTCTCTCCTTCTGTCTGTCTGTCTGTGTCTCTGTCTCTCCCACACCTCCCCCCGCCCCCGCCGTAACACACTTTACACATTTTGGGGCATTGTGGTTTGCAATACAAGTACTGTGATGTTATCATGTTTGTTTCTTTACCTGTTTTCAGCATGCAGTTCTTATCCAGAGTGATCATTTCCAACTATCTTTGTTGTAGAAAAGACCCTCAAAATACGCCAACTATTGAAATTATCTGCGTGGGGCTCTAAACAATGGCACTGTACAATGAGGTGGTCCTTTCAGTCTCAGTCCCAGAATGATTCCCTTTCATCACAGTGCCCTTGGCTTTTAGTAAGTGAGTGCCCTTCTCACAGCAACTGCAAATGTCGAATCTGGTATATAAGGGCGGACTCAGCACCAAGCAGGCATTTGTCTGACAGCACTGTGTCACTGAAACGAAGGGTGGTCACCAAGCTGAGCTCAATGAAGAAGATGGCATCAGAGTGAGAAACACACTTTTTCTCCCTTAATTACTGCCACCACTGATTTTTTTAAAGGGGGGTTTGTGGTGAAGGCGCCTCTCTTTGCTCTCTCTGCTCCCTCAGAAGGAAGTGAATTAGCATCAGCATGGCCAATGTGGGTTCCCACTGAGAGGGAAAATCTGTCTCCTGTGCAGGATTCAATCCTCCTCTGCAGCCTGGCATGCTCAAGGGCAAGACAGGAGGGAGGAGACGCAGAAAGCTGCCAAAGCACATCTGGCAGTTTTCTGGATGTTTACAGCTGGCTCCACTGTGCTTCTTCAGCCCTGTTTCCGTTAGGACTATGCAGGAGACAGCAAGTCAGCTTGAGGCCCGAGCTGGGCAGTGAGCAAACTGGCTGAGTACAAGGACTGCCAAAGACGCTGTCTCTTGGACTCCATGCCAGGAGGGAATAGTAATAATGCTTAATAGCACCTCATGGATGCCAATGACAATTAGTTCTTACATCAGAACCACATATAAAAGACATTGTTTTCCTAGAGAAATAAAAAAAAATCAGAAGGGCTCAGAAGGGCTTTTAAAAAGAAAACTTTGGTTTTTCTCACGTATTTTTAAAAGATTCTTAAGCTTCTAAAAGCCAGAGATTTGGCAAGATAAGGAATCAGAAATTCCTTCTGGAGTTCAGTTGTGATTCCCATTAGGAAGAGAGAAAAGAAAGCTTTTCACCTGAATTCTGAGCTTCAGAAATCAATCAAATGTGTCCATATTTCAGTTACTCCTTACATATTCCGTTGGAAGGACCAGTGTACTGTTTCAAGGCTTTAGTTTTTTGAGCTCACTTACGGACATCGTATCATTTGCATGTCTTCCCAAGGTCAGTCAGCCAGCAGGTAAGAAATGGAGTCAGGGCACAAACCTTTCAGGCTCCAACCCATGGCTTCTTTTCTCTGCAAAATCTATACCATCTTGTGGGCTAGGGAATGTGAACCAAAAAAATCCACTTTGTGGGTCCAGAGAGTTAAGTCAAAGGGCTGAACACATGCTCTACATGCAGGAGATCTGGGTTTGAGCCCCATCCTTAGCTCTATACTGTGTCCTAAGCAATGAGCAGGAGTGATTCCTGAGCACAAAGAAAGGATTAGCACCTAAGCACCACCAAACAGGGCACAAACACTCCCCACCTCCCCAAAATAATCCACTTTATAGCATTCCAGGTGATACTATTGATTGTAGACCAATTGGGGCTGGAGCGATAGCACAGAGGGTAGGGCGTTTGCCTTGCATGCAGCCGACCTGGGTTTGATTCCCAGCAACCCATATGGTCCCCCGAGCACTGCCAGGAGTTATTCCTGAGTTCACGAGCCAGGAGTAACCCCTGTGCATCGCTGGGTGTAACCCAAAAAGAAAAAAAAAGAAAAATGATTGTAGACCAATCCAGCAACCTTTTCTCATGTATATGTGAAGGGAGGACTTTGTGAGGCCTGTGGGATTACAGCATCAGGAAAGCCCAGTCAGCAAGACTGAAAATGATGTTATATATAGCTGGTTTACTATCAGTAACTGCTCTACTATACTGTCCTCAGAAGGAGCACTAAGCACCAAGATGTCAACCTTTGACCCACCCTGTCCCAGGAACTGAAAGACCTTTCACTGGCTCTGTCCATAATTTCCTCTACAAAAATATCACTGATTTCCTTCCTTTCCTGCTAACTGATTAATTTTTCTTCTTTTTTGAAATCTCCTTCCTTTTGTTATTGTTGTTGTTAGAATGGCCAGAGGTGACAAAGTTGGTTACAGTGCTGGTGAGGGGTCACACGGTTGAGCTGCAGTATTCACATACACTCGGCTGCATAGTACTGGGGTAGCACTCAGGCATAAGGGCTTAACAAGGGACTTAACTAGAGGCCTCCCTGGCTTCGGGTTTACAAGGTAAAATTTAAATCTACAAGGCAGTTTTGCCACTGAGCTACTACCCTAGGCACCCAATTAAAGAATTTTTTGATAAATTATGAAATGCTATTATTAGTTTAGTATGTCACTCTTTTATCAATTATTATAGTTGGCAGCTGATGGTTGGTGACTCTAATTAAAGGGAATCTGTAACAGTGGAATTAGGGTGCCCAAAAGAAGAGTTTGACACCATGCATGTAAGCTCCAATGTTAAAACTCTATGTTTTAACTCCAGAGCCAGAAAATTTCTCCTCTGCCACAGGGTAAATAAGTTTCTGTTCAGTTTATCCTTGCAGAAAATTAAGAATCAAGAGTCATCATCTTTTATATAATATCCTCTACAAAATATGAAGAAACTTATTGTCTTCAGAGTTCTCTTCTCGTATTACAATCCCAGCTCTTCTAATTTTTCTTATAGTCCGAAATCCAGAGGTCGGCAAACTTTTTTTTCTTAAAGGGCCAGCAAGTAACTGTTGGGCTTTGTCCACAGGTTTCTGGTCATATGGAAACAGACAGACTCAGCTACATTCATTCCAGTCAAGCCTTGTTTACAAAAACAAGCTACAGTCTTTAGACTTTGGCTGGCCAATTCCTATAATCCATCTTAAAGCCTCCTTTCATTTCATTTTATTATATATTTATAAGTATTAAGCAGGACCTTAATAAAGAACCTGTGTCTCCATTTGGCAAATTTTCTTTCTCCACTTTTCTATTTCTCTCTCTCTGTCTCTCTCTCTCTCTCTCTCACTCTCTCTCTTGGATGTTACATTAAATTTCCTGAGGGGATGATAAATTTGGAGCCTTAAAAGAATGATGATAATTGAATCCAATAGGCTGAAGTTTGGCTGAAGTCATTTTCTAAAGTAAGAGATAGCACTACTCTAATTTAAACAAGTGAGATTTTTAAATGTCTTGATGAATAAACTGCAAATTCTTCCAGCAGATGAATAAACGTCTCTACTCAAATCCAGAAATGAGTAAATTCCACTGCCAAAGAGTGAACATGATAAGGAGGTCTTGAGAAATAGAGCAAAAGGCAAGCAGAGCAGGAGCTGCAGCGGCCGCAATTCTTAACAACCACGGGTGCTGGGGGCACAAGGAGCCTCCTGTTTGGGAATCCGGGGGACGGCTGTTCCATGGGAGCTTTCCAGCAGACCAGCAGTTCCCCATCCGCCAGACTCATAGCATCCTGGGGATGTGAACAGGGCTTTATTTGTTTTCCTAGTGGCTTTCTCAAAGGAGAACTCCTTAACAGTTCTCTAAGTACCTACCCTGTGCCAGGCACTGTGCATTAGCCAGGCGAGGACGTAGTTGTTGCTTTTATTTATTTAATTAGGCTTGGGGGCCACACCAGCAGTGGTCAGGGCTTACCCCTGGCACTGCACTCAGGAATCACTCCTGACAGCCTCAGGGGGCCATACGTGGTGCCGGGGATCGAAACCAACTCAGCCAGGTGCAAGACAAGTGCGCTACCTGCTCTACTATTGTTCACACCTGATTGGTGCTTTAAAATGTGGTAATTCCCCCCATAGGATCAAGGACCTGGAGGCAACAGAAATGAAGAATATGAGCTCTGGCCTTTAGTAGGAAACTCACTACTGCCAGGTGGGGGACAAAGAACAGAGAGAGAGAGGAACTCTGTGACAAGGGCAGAGGGAATCGGTGACTCTGAGGAGGAAGGGAACAGACTGAAAGACTGAAAGACTCAAGAGACATGTGGATGCCCTCTCTGTAACAGTACTGTTAACCACAGTGCCTAAAGAGGTAAAAACAGCATCTGCCATGGAGGCAGGCTGGGATGGAAGGGACATGGGGGTGTTGGTACAAGGTAACAGACACTGGTGAAGGGATTGGTGTTATTATATTGTATGCCTGGAACTCAATCATGAATAACTTTTTAATTCATGGTGAATCGATAAAAAAGAAAGAAAAGAAAATAATACCACAATTTCTGCAGCAATGAGAGCAGGATTAAAGTTCTTATCTTTCCACTTGAGTGGTGGGTCTATTCAAAATCTCAGATGCAAACACCCAGATATTAGAAAAGCAGAATGTAGGCAAAAGCAGAAAAAAGGCTGAGAATTTGGGCTGAGACCTTCCTTCTATTCCTGGCATTGCCACTCACTGGGTGGATGAATCACTTATTCCCTTCCTTGTGTCTCAGCTACCTTCCTTGTCATCTTTCACTATTTCCTTTTTAAGTATGCATGAAACAAAGAAAAAAAAGCAGAAAAACCTATGTGACATGGGTTAAGCATGCTGATGAACTCATCTATTCATTCATCAATTGTTATAGGATATCTCCTATGTTCTAGACCAGCATTTCTCAACTGGAGGCCTGGATATTTCAAGGGGTCACAGGTGAAAATCATTCGAATGGGGATAGGGCATAGCTTGAAATAAGGGGAGCAACCAATCAGACAGGGGACCACAGGAAGGAAACAAAGTCAGTAGGGGGTCACAGTCAGAAAAAAGGTTGAGAAACACGGGTCTAAACCAAGGTGACTATGTTCTTAAATGACAGACTGTAACTCTTTTAGGTTCTGTATACCAGGGGTGTCTCTCACAACCACTCACTGTAGAACCTCAGAGGATATGTAAATGAATGTGTGGCTTTGTTCCAATAAATCTCATATATGAACACTAAAATTTTAATTTCATATAATTTTATTGTCTCATGAAATACTGTTCTTTTGATTCTTTTTCAAAAGTTTATATAAGAATGTAAAAACTTCGTTTGTGGGCGATACAAAAATAGGTAGCAGACTATAGTTATCCAACTCTTGTTTTAAGCCCCGTCCTAGCATCTGGGAACAGAGGACAGAGTAAAAATTGATTGATTCTGCAGCTGAAAAAGAATTGGTGAGGAAAAAAACAATCACACACATAATGATAAAATTATCATAATAAACACTACTAGGAAAAATGCATAGAGCTCCCAGAGTTTATACAACATTACCTCCTCTATATATTTGGTATGAGATTTTAATCTTTTTTTTTGTTTCAGCTCTTTCAAACACACACTATTTGTGGCAATGACAGTTTTAATATTCTGGTCACCATTTCCCAAGGTTTAGTTTTAGTTCAATGATCACACCATTCACCCAGACATATTTTTAGGAAATCTATATTCTCTAGGAATATAATTCATATAATATACACATATACAGATATACACACACAGCACAGTTTGGTCCAGATTCACCAGACAATCTCATCATCTAGAATTCATTACCTCTGTCACCTCTAATTCTAGCTTCCTTCTAACTGTGCAGCTCACTAAAATCTTGCACAACAGTGTTCTGTCCATTCTGTGGCCTCCTGCCCTCAGGAACAGTTTCTACTTGAGAACTCCCTAATAGGATTCTTTCTCAGCATCGTGCATATCCATGCAGAGGTGAGCCTGGCTCACCTGTGGAAAAGCCTCTGGCTGTGGAAAAGCACAGACACATTTGTTTAACTAACGATCATGGAGGACCCACTGTGGGTGAGGCCAGGGGTCCCACTGGAATAGCTGGTTAACAAAGCATGCTTGGTCTTTGTTCTCAAAGAGTTTGTAACTGGAAGGATGATGGGAAGAAAATAAATCAATGCATATACAACTAAACTATTAGATTGCGGTGTTGCAAGTTCTTTAAGAATGTAAGGTTGATGAGAGATAGTACAGTGGGTAGAGCACTTATTTTGCACCGAGTCCACCTGGGTTAGATCTCTAACATCCCAGACAATCCCCTGAGCACTGCCAAGAATAATTTTATAATTTTTGAATGCAGAGTCAGGAGCAATCTCTAAGCATCACTTGGTGAGAGGGAGATCTTAGTTGGGCTATGGGTTCAGGGAAAAACATCTGCTATGACATGGAGAGTATCATGCTAAGTGAAATGAGTCAGAAAGAAAGGGACAGACATAGAAGGACTGCACTCATTTGTGGAGTATAGAATAACATCACATGAGGCTGATACTCAAGGACAGTAGATACAAGGGCCAGGGGGATTGCCCCATAGCTGGAAGACTGCTTCATGAGTGGAGGGGAGAAGGCAGATAGAATAGAGAAGGGATCACTAAGGAAATGATGGCTGGAGGAATCAGTCGGGATGGAAGATGTGTGCCAAAAGTAGGTAATGGACCAAACATGATGACCTCTCAGTGTCTGTGTTGCAAGCCATAATTCCCAAAAGTAGAGAAAGAGTATGGGGAATATTGTGTGCAATGGAGACAGGGGGAGGGTGGGAAAGGGGAGGTATATAGGGGATATTGGTGGTGGGGACTGTGCACTGGTGGAGGGATGGGTGTTTGATCATTGTGTGATTGTAGCCCAAACATGAAAGCTTGTAACTATTCCATGGTGATTCAATAAAATTAAAAAACAAAACAAAACATCCGCTATGGCACAAACATTCTTTGGAATGGAATGTCTAGATGGCAGGTCTTTTTGAAGGATGTGCAGCATTTACATATAATATACTATTAATACTATGTATACTATAAGAACATTGATATTTAAAATCTTAGGGGCTGGAAAATAGTACAGCCAGGAGGGCACTTGCTTTGCACATGGCAGACCTTAGGTCAATCTCTAGCACCACATATGATCACCTGGGCACAGTGAGAATTGATCTACAAGTGCCGAGCCAGGAGCAAGGAGTAGGGGAGAATATTTCAAAGTTTAAAGCCTAAGATATCATCATCATCATCATCATCCTGTTGATCATCGAATTTCTCGAGCGGTCTCAGTAATGTCTCCATTCGTCCTAGCCCTGAGATTCTAGAAGCTTCTCTCTATTCGGCCTTCCCAACGATGCCGCAAAGGAGGCTCTTTCAGGGTCAGGGGAATGAGACCCAACTAAGCTGGGTCTCATTCAAAGCTTAAGATAGAGGAAAAATATTTTCTAGGAAATTATTTTAGTTAGTGGATCAACTGGGCACTGACAGAAGTGGCTTTTCCCCCGGACTCTTGCTCTGACATCAAAGGACAATGGCTGGTTCCCTGCTCTCAATACCTCCTCCAGTATCTTGCCCGATTTACACTCAGTAGTCCAGGCCACTGGTTGGTGCTGGACAAACTACAGCAGTGTTGATTTGAAAGTAATTCTATGGAAAGGCTAGCTCTCAAAACGGTCCCCATGCCATGACAGACACAGCACTGTCTTCACTAGGATGGTGCCTCCACGGCCAGTGCTCCCAGCTCTGACAGTGCTATTTGGACACCAAATGCCCAGGTCCTATCTCTTTCTCAACACTCAGGGGCAGTACCTAATTCAAAATTAATGCTGAAGAGCCAGATACAACTTTCTTTCTCTAGAAATATCCCATTTTAACATGTTCCTAGACAAAGAGCCCTGGGATCCAAATGTATAAATCAATCCAAACACCCAAAATCTTACAGAAAATATAAAGTTATTTTCTTTCTTTATAGTGATAATATTTTTTGCCAGTAATATTTTGATTAAAACAATGTAAGTACCTCACAGGTTGGGGTTTTCTTTGAATTTAAATCTTGTTACACAGCAGTTTGAAGAAGTTTCCCCCATTTTTGCGATGGGATCATAACTGGTTTCAGTAGTTGTAAAGAAAATCAGATCCAAGTGGAAAAAGTAGATCACTGGATGTGCTTAGTAAATCATGATACACACATTTTAATCTCTTCCATTTGGAAAAGATCTGTCTTCATGTTCTGTATGTGTCTATGAGCTCTAATCAATATAGAGAGCTACCTGCTGTCATATACAAGGTATGCACAACTGGTCATCACTAATAGCAGTAAAAAGATCACACTTCAAATCATCTAAATTTCAATTTTGAAGAGCCAACTCTGGTGGGTTGATAGGTGTTCCAAAAGTGCCCAGGGACCTGAACCCACACCCAGGAATACTTGACATTCGGGCCTGTCAACATGGAACTAAGAGCCAATTCTTTTTAAAGATATGATTGCATTGTTATTTTTACACAGAGGCATTGCCGCTTAAGTATTTTCTTAGAGATCCTTTGTAGGACTCTCTAAAGCCCCTCACCTGACAAAAAAGAGTTGTGTCCACCTGAACAGAAAGACATGTTACTGGTACAGATCCCAGGCCCAATGTACAAGCAGCAAATGCAGGCGAAGCACCAAGAGCTGTCAGCTCCTCCCTAGCGTCTGCTGTGCTCTGCTTTCTTCTTTTTCTTGGGTAACACACACCTCACCTGGTCTTGTGACAAATGAACTGCATGAAAACCCAGCATGAGCTCATGTTTAAATATTAGCCTGATTTAAAAATAAATAAATATAAATAGCAGTTCTAATGTTATTTTCCACATCTCAGTGGATTGTCTTACTTGAGGTTCATGCATTGCCCTTGAAACTACACACTGACTGCAGACCGTTGTTCTACTCCATTGTGAAACTGATCTCTGGCATCCTCTACAACTACCTCCCTATTCAGGGCCTTATTTTCCTTTTGTGGCACAAAATCCCCAAACTCAGCTGTTCCAGTTTGAAGAAGAAAAGGGGCTGATAAATAAGCTGATGGAAATCATTACAGGTTAGATGTGTTCACCCTACCAAGTTTCCTTTCTCCTAAACAGGAGCTCCAACGGGTGCAAGCACCATGTAGTGTAAGGGTTGGGGAGTAGCAGTCCAGCACTCCACATCACACACCCTGACGGTGATGCCCCCTTGTGCTGAGGAAAAGGTCAGCTCTGGCAAGTCGAAGGCCACATGCACGTCCCCACTGCCTCCTGGGTTCTGTGCTTTGTTTTCTGCTCTCACCAGCACTGTTGTCTTGCCTGCTGGTTGTGGTATCACATACTCCATTCTCATGCTTATCAGGGGGCACAGACTTTAATTCACTGCTTGCCCGGTGCTCAATGGGGTCACATTCAGGGGGAGTTCTGAGACTCATCTGAGGTCACCCACCTTGGTTGACACACCTGGCTACCTGGCTATGCACACCGTGGTACAGGTTCCAGACAAGAAAATGACTAGGACCATACTTGGCACAAGGAGGCTACACCAGGGACCCAACTCAAGGTCTCATGCTTGCAAAACCTGCCCTTTTAGCCACTAAGGGATTCCCTTGGATCCATGGCTCCTAAAAGGAATGATACTTTGCATCCAATTGCTAGGTCCCTGTGTCTCTCCATTACTGAGCCTGGGAGAGGAACAATTTTTTCTATTTGTAATGCTAATGCTAAATCAATACTCAACAGAAGTTTTTAAAGAGGAGTATGAAAGAACCTTAAATTGGCAACTTTGAATTCATTTATTTCCTGGGTACTTCCAATCATAGAGAATTCTTTGCAGAGTAGAAAACAATGCCGATTTTATTAAAGCACTATTAGGTAAGACTTTTAGTCTAAGAATTTGGCACCCCTAAAATTATGCAGAGTGATATAGAGTGAGCTGATCTGTCAATTCTAACCTCTTTGGAATCATTTGTCTGCACACTTGCCACCCTTGGAGGTAAAACCAAATCCAGAACTGACTTGTTTCCTAAATGAATCGGGAAGTTGTCGTTAGGAAGCATCTGCTACTTTATTGCATTCATGTAAAAACATTCTTGTGCGGCTATAACGGACTATTGAGCAGATGTTGTAGAGCACTATACCCACAGCAATATGTGTATCATAAAATAGATAAGGAGCTACAACATAATTAATGATTTCAGTTTCTCTATAAGTGAATATCACTTTTTTTAAAATGGATTGAAAGTTGTGTCAAAAACTTCCTTTTTTTTTTAAACACATGCAAATCAGCTGCAAACACAAAGGGTTAGACTTGGCCTCATCATCAATGTGATGAAATCCAGGAGTTCGAGATAGACTTCCTCAGAACAAATCACACTTCCACCAAGGGACCAACTTCGTTGGGCCTTTTTCTCAGAGCGCATTTTCTCTGAGAATGGGGACAAGTGCTTCAAAGTATTAACATGTAAACTGACAAAATCTTAGCCATGATTGTTAAACCCACTGGGCTGACAGGAGTTTGTAACAAGAAACAGCAGCAGCAGTGGGCAGGCCAGGAGAGCATCTAAACATGATCAGAGATACTTATTAATTCGCACCCTGTTCTTTAATTCCAATAATGTAGGAAAATTTAAAAAGATGAGGAACGGTGTTAACAACCACTCAAATGTCTGTAAGAACATAGCTTTTAAAGATCCAGGCTCTGTTTGGAGCCTATTCTCAGAGCTGATTGAGACAAGAATCAGAATGCAAGTCATCGATTGGTAACTGTTTCAGGAGCACTGACAAGAAAGTGCCAGTGGGAAGTACAATGGGAAAGAAATCAATGTAGGGTACATTGGTAAGCAGATACCCGCTGTAGACAACCAAGACTTGTTCCCACTGGGACTGTCTGAGACACTGTACCGAAAACATTTAAGCTGTCTTAAGGGAAATTTCAAAGTTGGGATTTGGATTTCACCAACTCCCACCTGTTACCAGTTGAGGATTGCTTTGGGGGTATGAATGCCCCCAATTGCAGGGCTACCTCATACTCCAGAAGTGTACACCTTTGCTACCATCCAATATTCTCAGAGTCTGGGAGTGTCCAGTGTACACGGGAGACACAGAATCAGGACATGCCACCGGGATAAAGACAACAGCTGCTGATCTGGGCAAAATCCTAAGAGCAGTGCCCAGTCCCTGATCCACAGGGCTAAAATCCAAAGAGCTCTAAAATTAAAAAAAAATTTTATTAAACTTGGCAAACTAATCACTTGGTGGGGAATTCTTACCTCAGGCTTCTTACAATCTTTATTCCACTTTGTATGACTATTGTTTCACTAGATGTGTTGATATCGTTGGCCATGTTGATATCTTTTGGAGTGTTGATATCTTTGGACTTCATAGGTATCATGGGAATGTAACATAATACAGAATTTACTTGGTCAAAAATTCCCTGAACTCAGCATTCTAAAACACACTGATACACAAGAACTGTTGGAATGCAGTTTTTTGGTGCCACTGACCTTGCTGTTAGTTTTGAGCATAGACAGAAGAACATGGGCAGACAAAGTGAATCTCTTTAAACAAAAGTCAAGGAATAAATTCATACCTAAGCACCATACCAAGAAATCTGAAGGGAAGGAGGGGAAATAAAAGAAGGGGAATAAAAGTAGAGAGAAGACACAATAACAAGCTAATACACCATATATACATGTATACGTATATATATGTGTGTATACACACACACACACACACACACACACACACACACACATATATGTATAACCAGGCTGGCAGTATGATGCAAGGGCCCAGGGATGCCATGTGGCTTGGGTCTTGTGGTGCAGTGGATACTTGGGCAATCCCAATAGTGCTAAGTCCTCCAGAGCTACACATGGGAAGCTCTGTTATTGGGAAGGTCAGTCTTCAGGCCTGCACTTGGCAATGCTCGGGGGATTATGTGGTACCAGAAATTGAACCCAAATTGGGTATATACCATTCACCCTAATCATTGTACTATTTCTTGGCCCCTGTAATAACATTATTGATAAACTCTAATCCCCCAAACTTGGATATGACAAGATAAGGTAGAGAAGATAACCAGAGAATATAGATATAAATGAAATATATAAAACTACAGGAAGAATCTGATAATGAATAGTTATCAGTATTCAACAATAGATCACAACTCCTCTGATAAGAATAAATCACATCTCTCTTTTATAACCACAACCGAGCTGATCAGCTTTCTTTCTTAAATCTGCTGAACCCATTCCTTCACAATTTGAACACAAACCTTTCTCCTTATTAAATTTTGCCTTTGAGTTCTTCTCCGTAGAAGATCTTCACTGATAAACCATATCAGTTTGACCTAATTTCCTGAACAATGAAATTTCATAATTACATTAGTATATTCAACTCTCTGAGAACTGGGCTTATTGTGGATGGCAACTATCATTCCTAGAATGCTTTTATTTATCTTAATGCTTTTGTCACTTGATTTATTAAAGTAGTAGAACTAGACACTAATGCCTTAAAATGCCTTAAAATATAAAAACTCACTCTGAATAAAAAAACCTCCAAATCCGACAACTCAAAAGGTAAACTAAATACAAATATCAATAAAGTTCTTAGTACTTTTTAAATGGTGACCTGATTAAATTAACATGTGCATAATTACCATATTAACTTCCCTAATTTACCTGGCTCAGAAATCCAAACCAATAATTCTAATTATCTTTTTAAGATTTATTTTAAATTCATTTCTCCCTTTTCTTTCTCTTTGTTTTTGTTGTTGCTTTGGTGATGATGGGGTTCATGGCGCATTAGAAGCCATGTTCACACACACTAGATATGGTGCACTAGAAACCGCACACTTTCTTATAATACTAATTACTGAATAAACAATCACAGACATTTATCAACTCAGTAACATTACTTAATATACCTACTATGCCTAAGACACTGTACTAAGGAAATATTTTTAATGAAAAATTATGATGAGTTATAAGGTAAGGAAGTCTTGTAATAGAAATCATATCCACAGTGACTACAACCCACAGCAAACTGGGATAATGGCACTATGAGAAGTATACAATGTTCATGGGATTGGATGAGCACTTTAGTCTTGACAAGATCCTGAAATAATACAGGAAGTCTCAGTTATAAAAGAAAGAGGTTATTTAGCCTGAATAATGAACCATTCCAAATGGTAGAAATGACACATGGTTTATTCCCAGCAGAAATAATGGCAAGCACCAAGGTGAAAGAAATACAGTTTATGACCTATTTAACAAGTTGTCCTATTTTCTGGAACATAGAAATATAGAAGATATTTTAAGTAGGATAGAATTGTTAGTTTCAAGTCAGATTGCAGAGAACATAGTGAAATTAATTAGAAGTCTATTTAAAAACAGATTTTTTTCTTGTGTTGAAAATATGAGGTTAAAAAAAAATCGATCAAACATCACAGATTATCCTCCTCTATCTTAAATGTCTTCAGAACACTTACATTAGTATACAATTGGGCAAATCATCTAAGACAGAAGTTTCCAAATTTACTCGACTTACCACCTCCTCTTCAGAAAGCAAATCAATCAACCTCCCGGAAGTATTCCTCCTTTAATACAATGCAGGGGCTGGTGCACAGCAAGTAGGGCGTTTGCCTTGTATAAGGCTGACCTGGGTTTGATCTCCAGCATCCCAAATGGTCACCTGAGCATAGCCAGGACTAAGTTCTGAGTGCAGAGCCAGGAGAAAACCCTGAGCCCAACCTCTCGGTGTGGCCCAACAACAACAACAACAACAACAACAACAACAACAAACAAAAAGAGGCAACAAACAGAAACCAATTCCCAGTTTCACCCCAGGATGGACCACTCCTCAGGATCATTCCAACTCTTGCCTAGAGGTGGTACTGCTCCTTTTGAGAAACACTGATCTAACACAAAGCCTATTTATTTTTCTTTTTGAGTCACACCCGGTGATGCACAGGGGTTACTCCTGGCTCTGCACTCAGGAATTACTCCTGGCGGTGCTTGAGGGACCATATGGGATGCTGGGAATCGAACCCGAGTCAGCTGCGTGTATGGCAAACATCCTACCCGCTGTGCTATTGCTCCAGCCCTGACACAAAATCTATTTTAAATAAAGTGTTGAGTGTATCATATAATTTACTGAATACTGCAATAGTAGTTTCAATAGTAGTACAAATGTAAAACAGAATGATTATTCACACGCACAGCCGTGTGACTAAAAGCTCCAACTGTGGCCGCAGTGCTGCATCAGAAGAGGATGTGATTTATCCAATCTACTATCACTGTGATGGCAGGCCTAAAAGCCGATCAAAATCTAAATTCAAAGGCTTTCTACTAAATGCTGTTGCTTTTCATTATTACAAAGTAAAAATAAAATCCCCACCCCAAACAACTTCAAAATTTTAACTTGATCCATTTTAAGTACATGATTTTTCATAGGAAGCTCCTCAAGAGATGTCAAGATATCATAAACTAAAAGGTTGGGAGCAGTATTGGGAAAAGGAACAAATGAGAAAGGTATTCCAGGTAGTGTTCTGTCTCAGCAAATTAGATGGAATGGAACACAAATAAGTCCACTATTTAGATAATCCTAAGTTCTGAACCTGGATTCCTGTGAAAAGATATGGAGTCATTAAAAGTAAAAAGGACATCAATAACAAATACTATTCCATTTTGTTTTGCTCTGGTTTTGTGTGATGTGGTCACACCCAGCAGTGCTCTGGGCTTTCTCCTGGCACCAGACTCACGGATCACTTCTAGCAGAGCTCAGAGGGCAATACTCGGTGCCAGTGATCAAAATCACTTGGTCTACCACGTGCCAAGCAATTGTCTCACCCCCTGTAATATCTCTCAGATCCCAGTAGCAGGTAGAATTTTGAAGATGCTGATTTTTAAAATCTGGATCTCATAGGCCACTAAATATGTAAGGCAAAAGTCTAAGGAATGTTGGAGACTGCAAAAATGGCTTCAGTAATAGTTTCTATGATTTGAAAATTAACTACGTATATGCTTATCTACACTATAAATTATACATGACAGTGTGATAAGAGACTTTAGGAATAAAGTCTTACTATTTGACCCAAATTGGATCCAAAGACTTCAGTCACACAAATTAGTTAAAATCACAATAAGCAAGAGGTATGGCAAGAATTATATTCATATGTATAACTTTAAAGATAAAATATATTTGGGGATTTAATCATCAACCTAAAGGACTAACCAGAACAACCATAGTAGATGGAATTTTTAATGAAAAAAAGAAGATAGAGTCAAGAAAACATTCTGAGGAATCCCAGACTTTGCAGTAAAAGGAAAAGGGGCACTAGCAATGAGACCTTCACAAATAAAGAAGAAAAAATAAAGAAATGAAAATGACACAAAGACCACAGAATAAAATTTTAAGAAGTTTATGGTGAGCAGCTTTGGATTTCTAGAAAAAAATAAAGATCAATCCGAAAATATTTTTAAATTGGAGCTTCAGTTATCATTGGTGTCTTTTAAAAAAGAAATCTCAAAAACACACAGGAAGAAAATGTTAAAGAAAGATATGAATTCATAGTAAGAAACTGCAAGTATAAATAATACATGACCCTTATAAGAAATTTTATGGAAAAACAAATGTGACAAATTGGACACCAATGTGAAATTAAGATTCTTACCTAAATCCAAGAATGAAGATAAAAGCCCCAAAAGAACTCAAGCACATCCAAATTTTCTAAATTCACTGGTGAAGACTTAGAAACAATGATCTTATCAATATCTAATGACATGAAGAAATCAACAGATCAGAACTTTAATAAGGACATAGAAAGTAACAAAGTATAAGAAAAATCCAAGCAGAAATCACTGAGATACAAAGTGTAGTCAGTGGACCAAAAACCACTATAATAGTTTAGTAGCAGCGCGGAAGAAGATGAAGATCAAATCTATGAATCAGAGGATAAGGCAGAGGAAATCAACATACAAGAACAGAGGACTTTAAAAAATCAGAAAACAAAAGAGTGTATATATATGGGTCCACATCAAGAATAACACTTGCCTCAAAGGGGTTGCACAAGTAGAGGAAAGGGAGAAAAGTGAAGAGGGAGACCTCTACCAAGATCCACGAAGCCAAAACAAATACAGAAGCAAAATAAGACACATTATAATTAAAATGGTTGGGGCTGGAGCGATAGCACAGTGGGTAGGGAGTTTGCCTTGCATGCGATTTGATTCCCAGCATCCCATATGGTCCCCAAGTACCGCCAGGAGTAATTCCCAAGTGCAGAACCAGGAGTAACCCCTGTGCATTGCCAGATGTGACCCAAAAGGCAAATATGCATATATATACATATATATATATATGATTAAAATGGAAAGAGTAAGAGAAAGAGATACCTAAGAGCAGTAGGAGAAAAGCAAAGACTTAGATAGCTACAAGTATAAAAAACATGAAATCTTGCCTGTTACAACTTGGATGGAAATCGAGGTGGTGTCACATTAAGCACAGGTGAGGAGAAAAACACAAGCTCACTCATTTGGGTGTTATATAAAGAAATGACATGGGGGGATAGATGACGTCCAGTGTAGAAAAAAAGTCCTTGGAGTCTGGTGGCTGAACTGAAGTTGCGAAGGGTAGGGGCTAGAGGTTGATAGAAAAGTTTCTATAGACATTTCTATGGACACTGGTGGAGGGGTATCAGCACTTCATTGATGGATGTGGTATTGGAAACATTGAAAGATAAACATTTAAACTCTTGTAACCCACTGCCTCTCAATTAAAAATATGTTATATGTGCAACTTTGGGTTTATTTGTAGGTTAAATGAAATGAGTCTATGAAAGAGGAGAAACTGAATATTAAGAGAAAGGCAGTTTTAGCAAAGTAGAGAATGCCGAGTAATGAAGTAAGGAACAGATGAGTGTCTAAAATACCACTCCTCTAACAAATGACAGGGAGGTGGAAAGATAGTACAACGGGAAAGGTGATTGACTGTCTTGCACATGGCTGACTTGGGTTCAACTCCTAGCACCACATACAGTTTCCCGAGCATTGTCAGGAATGAGCCCAGAGCCAAATATGCCCACTATCACTGTCATCCCATTGCTCATCAATTTGCTCGAGGGGGCACCAGTAACGTCTCCATTGTGAGACTTGTTACTGTTTTTTGGCATATGGAATACGCCATGGGTAGCTTGCCTGGCTTTGCCATGCCGGCAGGATACTTTCAGTAGCTTGACAGACTCTCGAGAGCGGTGGAGGAATCGAACCTGGGTCAGCTGCGTGAAAGGCAAATGCCCTACCTGCTGTGCTATTGCTCAGCACCTCCCCCCAAAACAAAAACAAACAGAACCAAATAGCACATACAAATTTAGATGGCGATTCTATATGAGGGCTTTGGAGACCTCAAGTAGACTCTGCCTTGAGGAAGTCAAAATCTTGGAAAAGGTCTTTTTTTTTTTTTTTGTAGTTGTTCTCTAAAGAAAATTGCAGTAATGGTGGTTTGGGGTGAGGGAGGGTAGGGCAAGAACAGGTATGCAAAAGATCTGCCACTTTTATGATTAGAAACACCAGGGGAGCAGTAGACTGGAGCTACTAGTTGGGTAGCAAAGAGAAAGCCCAAGAAAATGAAACCAAAGAAAACCAATTATGTTTTAATTCAGCCTTTGGCTCTTACTGACCATGAACCATAAGTGCATTAGATAAACTGAAGGCAGCTCTTGTTTAAATGCTAAATTTAGGTTGCCTCAGAGATATTAGCAGGGATAAGGCAAGAGCTTTGCGTGCAGTCAACCCCGATTTGATCTTACAGAACAGAACATCCCCAAAGCACTGCAAGAGGTTACTCCTATTGGACAGACCTCGAAGTAGCCCTGCAGCACCACAAGATGCAACCCACATCACCTCTCCCACCCCCAACCCTCACCCCGAAAAAGAACTGAACTGGAATGAGATTTAAGATATGCTTACTATAGGGACAACAGTTTACAATTTGAGTCTAAGTTTATGAAGATTGCTAAATATATATGTATATATATATATATACTTTTTAGAATGTGTGAAAAATCCAGACTTTTCAAAACATAACATGTATATTATTCAAAATAACTCAAGAATTATTCAACACATAACAATACATTACTCAATCTGACACAATAAAAGGATGATCTCGATGTCAGATATATCAAATAAGGTTTCAAAGCCAGTATTAAAAGCAAGTTTAGCAAAGTAAAGGAAACTATAGGGCATTTCAGAAGAGAAATAGGAAATGCTGACTAAGAATAAAACAATAGATATATAAATGACATATACTATATTAAATGTTAATGCACTAAACACTTCAACTAAAAGACAGAGATTATCAGAATGGCTTAAAAAACAAAGCAGTCTTTATCTACATGAGAAAAGTAAGGCAGAAAGTGATCATGTAAACCATAAGCTTGAGGGCTGAATAAATACATGATAAATTTGTTAAGATCAGATAAAATAAATTAGTCAAGTTAAAGAATATCATCAGCGACAGAGAGATTCTTCATAATCATGTGAAGTCACCTTTTAGGACAAACATCGATCATAAATATGTGTATAACTAGTAACAGAGTTTAAAATTATATGAAGTAAACACTGACAGATTTAAAAGAAAGAAAAGTAAAGAAAGAAAAAAAAAGAAAAGAAAGAAAAATCTAAAAACATAATGGAAAACTTGAGAACTTTTTTCTCAGCAACTGATAAAAATAAACAAAATTTTAGTCAAAAGAGAATTTATGAGTTAATTTATTTTTATAGAATAGTTACACCCTAAACTACAAAATCTTAATTCTTTTCAAGTACACATGGCACATTAACCATAGTAAACCATCTGTCTGCTCATAAAAAAGTCTCAATAAATTTAAAAGGATTGAAATCATATACACTATCTCTGACCACAATAAAATTAAATTAGAATTATTGATGATAGGCATTTAGGAAACCCTGAATATTTTCAATAAAACAATATATTCTAAATAATCTATGAGTTAATTTTTTTAAATTATAAAAGTAATTATACAATGTTTCATATTTAATGATTAGATATAACAAAATTAAATTAATGAGATGAGGCAAAGTCAGCGCTTCAAGGGAAACTGTAACTTTATTTATATTAAAAAAGAAGAAAAACCTCAAAATAGTAAAATAGAACTACAACAAAGTAGAGCTAAAGAAAATAGAAGTGTAGGAATGGAGAGATCGTTCAAATCTTTGGAGTACATGTGTGCTTTGCATGTGTGAGCCATGAATTTGATCCCAGCATGACATGGTCCCCTGAGCACTGCCAGGAAAGCTGCTTCCCCCAAATAAACAAAATAAACAAACCAGAAAAAAGTCAGCCAAGAACTTATTCTTTAAAAGCCATCAATAAAATTCACAAACTTTTTGAAGTATATTAGGAAAACATAAAAATAGAAGATCCTAAAAACCAATAATGAAAAAGTTATTATCACCAGAGGTCCAATAACATCAAAACATCATAATGAAAGTTATTAATGAGACCTGAGAGACTGTACAGGGAGTAAGGCTCTTGCCCTCACATGAGGCTGAACCCAGTCCCTGGCACCATATACAGTCCCCCCAAGCATAGTCAGGAGTGATCCATCCCTGGAGAGAGTCAGGAAGAAGCCCTGAGCACAGCTAGACGTGGTCAAATTCCCTCACCCCCACTCTTCCCAAAAGAAAAGGAAAAATTATGAATAATTGCACAACCAAAAGCTTACAATTCAGATGTTGTGGACACATTCTATGAAATAGTAAGCTACCAAAGTTAGCACAAAAATAAGTAACTTTCTATCTTTTAAAATAAGTAGCTGTGGGCTGGAGAGATAGCACAGTGGGTGGGGCGTTTGCCTTGCACGTGGCCCGACCCGGGTTCAAATCCCAGCATCCCATATGGTCCCCTGAGCACGGCCAGGGGTAATTCCTGAGTACTGAGCCAGGAGTAACCCCTGTGCATCGCCAGGTGTGACCCAAAAAGAAAAAAAAAAAAGTAGCTATTGCTCCAAAACTACTCACAAAGGAAATGCCAGGCCCAGATTACTTCACTAATAAAAGTTCTAAAATATTTAATGTGGAAATAATGCCAGTTCTACACAAAATCTGTAAAAAAATAGAAAGCTGTAAACACTTTTCATCTTCAAGACAACATACCTCATGAACATGGACACAAAATTATGTAACAAAATGGCAGTTAACTAAATTAAGCAAAATATAAGAATATTAAGACACAATTAAGTTAGTTTTACCACAAATGTGCAAACTGAAAATCAACATTTTAAAAAATCAGCTGAATTCACCACTGAATAAAGAAAGACACATGATTTTAAAATAAATGCTGAAATGCATTTGAAAATTTCAGCACTCATGAATGATTAGAAACTCTAGGCAGGCTGGGGCTGGAGGCAGTAGCACAGCGGGTAGGGTGTTTGCCTTGCACGGCGGTCGACCCGGGTTCGATTCCCAGCATCCCATATGGTCTCCTGAGCACCGCCAGGAGTAATTCCTGAGTGCAGAGCCAGGAGTAACTTCTGTGCATCACCGGGTGTGATACAAAAAGCCGGGGGGGGGGGGGGGGAAGAAACTCCAGGCAAATGGAAATAAGAGGGCTCTTTTTCATCCACAAAATACATGTAATTAATTCCCTCAGGTAACACAGACTTAATACTCACTGAATTTTATAGTAGTTTAAAACAAATGCAGGTTTTTAATTTTTTTTGGGGGGCACACCTGGCAGTGTTCAGAGGTTACTCCTGGCTCTGCACTTAGGGATCACTCTGGGCAGGGCTTGGAGGACCATGTGGGATATTGTGGAGCCCTGGTTGGCTGGGTGCAAGGCAAACACTCTGCCCACTCTAAGCCTAAATTAAGGTTTTTTTTGTTTGTCTTGTTTATTTGTTTTTTTAATTAGATGAAAGTGACAGGGTAAGAAGGCAAAACCAGTGCCACATGGTGGTGGAGAATATAGCACACTGCTGAAGACAGCGTGGATCTTTCATGATACTGTTCTGATGGGCTTCTTCTTCTTCTCTCTTCTCCTTCTCCTTCTCCTTCTCCTTCTCCTTCTCCTTCTCCTTCTCTTCTCCTTCTCCTTCTCCTTCTCCTTCTCTTCTCCTTTCTCCTCCTCCCTCCCTCCTCCTCCTCCTCCTCCTCCTCCTCCTCTCCTTCTTCTTCTTCTCTTCTCCTTCTTCTCCTTCTTCTTCTCCTTCTCCTTCTTCTCCTCCTTCTCCTTCTCCTTCTTCTCCTTCTCCTTCTCCTCCTTCTCCTTCTCCTTCTCCTTCTCCTTCTTCTCCTTATCCTCCTTCTCCTTCTCCTTCTTCTTCTCCTTCTCCTTCTCCTCCTTCTCCTTCTCCTTCTTCTCCTCTCCTTCTCCTTCTCCTTCTCCTTCTCCTTCTCCTTCTCCTTCTCCTTCTCTCTTCCTCCTCCTCCTCCTCCTCCTCCTCCTCCTCCTCCTTCTCTTCTCTCTTCTCTTCTCTCTCTTCTTCTTCTTCTTTCTTCTCTTCTTCTTCTTCTTCTTCTCCTTCTCCTTCTTCTTCTTCTCCTCCTTCTCCTTCTTCTCCTTCTCCTTCCTCCTTCTCCTTCTCCTTCTCCTCTCACTCCTTCTCCTTCTTCTTCTTCTTCTCCTTCTCCCTTCTCCTTCTCCTCCTTCTCCTTCTCCTTCTTCTCTTCCTTCTTCTTCTTCTTCTTCTTCTTCTTCTTCTTCTTCTTCTTCTTCTTCTTCTTCCTTCTTCTTCTTCTTCTTCTCTTCTTCTCCTTCTCCTTCTTCTTCTTCTTCTTCTCCTTCTCCTTCTTCTCCTTCTCCTTCTTCTCCTTCTCCTCCTCCTTCC